>NC_140294.1:7712625-7750125 GCF_964030765.1 Micromesistius poutassou
CTCTCGCCCCCCCGTCACCCCCACCTGCCGTGCTGCCAACCTCACTAACCTCCGTTCCCCCTCCCCTGCCCCCCCATCCATCTCCCTCGCACTGCTGAACTGTCGCTCCCTCTCCAACAAATCAGCCGTTATATCTGAACTGCTACTGGACAATAACATGGATCTGCTCCTCCTCTGTGAAACATGGCAACAGCCCCTGGACTTCTACGCTCTCAATCAAGCCACTCCTTCCCATTACAGTTACATTGCCAAACCCCGCCTCTCTGGCCGAGGGGGAGGCGTTCTTCATAAACAATCCCTGTCCATCACTGAACTGAACCTCAACCTCCCATCTATCTCATCCTTTGAACACCTTGCCTTCTCCCTCCCCAACTCTGTCACCACTGTTCTAATCTACCGTCCTCTGAAGCCACACCCATCTTTTCTCTCTGAACTGTCTGAACTCCTCACCATTGCGTCCTCTCTCTCTTCCCGCCTCCTACTTACCGGTGACTTCAACATCCACACGGACAAGCCGACCGCCCCACTGACATCTGACTTCCTCTCCCTTCTCGCCTGTTTCCACCTCACCCAACACATTGACTTCCCCACCCATACCAAAGGCCATATCCTCCACATAGTCTGCTCCGCCTCCCTACCCGTATCTAACCCCCATCCTCTCCCCTTCCCACTCTCTGATCATCTCTGCATCCTCTTCTCCGCTCCTCTACCCTCACCCCATAATCCCAAAAAGCTCTCCATTTCCTACCGCAACATCAAACCAGTCAACCCACTCTCACTCTCCCAGCTCCTCTGCCTTCCCCCCTGACTCTGCCCCCTCTTCCCCTGACGACTATGCCATCATGCTCAACTCCATCCTTTCTGACTCCCTTGACTCCCTTTCCCCCTGGAAGACTCCCTCTGTCTCATTCACTAACTCCGCCCCCTGGTACACCCCGGAACTCCGCACCATGAAACAGACTGGCCGCCAACTCGAGCGGTTATGCAAGCGAACCCGCCTCACCGTTCACGCCGAAGCCTACAAACATCACATCTCCTCCTACCGTGACGCTCTCCATGCTGCTAAATCCGCCCACTTCTCCACCCTCATCAACAGCACCAACCGGAACCCCCGCATCCTGTTCTCCACCGTCAACAAACTGCTCCAGCTGCCGGACATTAATCCACCCTCCTCACCTGACCTCTGTAACTCTTTCCTCCTCGCCTTTAACCATAAAATCTCCCAAATCAACAGCTCCCTGACTGCCGCCGTTAGTAACTCCTCCACCCACACCATTCCTATCCCCCCCCCCTCCCTGACCACCCACCCTTCCCTTCTTTCACTGCCTTCTCCCCTGTTGACTCCTCCCACATTTTGGACATCATCACTGCGTCCAAGACAACCACCTGCTCTCTCGACGCCCTCCCAACGACTCTAACCAAGGCTTGCCTCCCTCTCCTCACCCCCCACCTCACCACCCTCTTCAATCAGTCCCTATCCCTTGGTCATGTTCCCTCTGTCTACAAACTTGCCTCCATCACCCCCATCCTCAAAAAGCCCACCCTTGATCCAGCCAACCTCTCCAACTACCGCCCCATCTCCAACCTGCCGTTCCTCTCCGAAACTCTGGAACGCATTGTCGCCGCCCAACTCCACACCCACCTCCGGTCAAACAACCTCTATGAACCCCTCCAGTCAAACAACCTCTATGAACCCCTCCAGTCAAACAACCTCTATGAACCCCTCCAGTCAAACAACCTCTATGAACCCCTCCAGTCAAACAACCTCTATGAACCCCTCCAGTCTGGCTTCCGCCCGCTTCACAGCACCGAAACTGCCCTTGTCAAAGTCATCAATGATCTCCTCACCTCTGCAGACTGCGGTGCCCTCAACATCCTGCTTTTCCTAGACCTCAGCGCAGCCTTTGATACTGTACACCATTCCATCCTCCTCAAAAGGCTGCGCCAACAGGGTGTTGAGGGCACCGCACTCGACTGGCTCATCTCCTACCTCACCGAAAGGCAACAGTTAGTCTCCCTCTCTGGCCACACGTCCACCCTCTCTCCTGTCACGCAGGGGGTCCCTCAGGGCTCAGTCCTCGGCCCCCTTCTTTTCATCTGCTACCTCTTCCCCCTTGGTCACATCATCCGCAAACTCAATCTCGACTTCCACTGTTACGCAGATGACACTCAGATGTCATCAGTACCAAAACCACCCAAAACCCTCCCCTCACCCACATCGAAACCTGCATCTCTACAATAAAAACATGGCTGACCCACAACTTTCTACAAAACAGAGCTCCTTCTCATAGGCACCAAATCCACTCTCAATATATACGCCTCGACCATCACTCCCTCCCCCCTGGAACGCAATCTTGGTGTTATCCTGGACCCCACCCTCTCCTTCGATCCCCATGTCAGATCTGATGACATCTGATGGAGAACAAGACATGATGAGCTACTGAACCCTTCTGCACACATCATCATCATCATCATCATCATCATCACTAGTACTGTTCTTCCTGTTTCACGTTCATCTTCTCTACAAAAATGAACATAGAAAGACTAAATCATATCAGATGATATCTACTATAGTGGACTAGTGTGCTATAGCTTTAGAAATAGTAGTGCATATTGTTTATAAGCTGTTTTAAGTTAAACGTAAATGTAAATCCCATGTGTGTGTGAGTGGTTGTCCCAGTCAAAACAATGAAAAATGTATACACTGAATCTACTCCCGCAATATTTACACGACATACACATATTATACATCAAAACGTTCACCACAATGAGCTGATTAATCCTCTGTAATATCTAAGCTATAGTCTACATACTTTTCAAGATATTCGACTTTGAAAGGTTCCAATACACATCCATTGTGATCCACCTGTGTAAACAACAGACTGAACCAGCTGAGCTCACATACAGGCTGGAAACTAACTGTTGGTACCATAGACCTGGTCCATACATACAGTACATAGACATGTACACATACGTACACACACCTACACAAACATACTAGACACACATCAACACAGGCAAACATAGCTACACATACGGATACACAAGTCCACATGTGAATGAGCGGACGTCACCTCCTGCTGTGTGGATGGACTTTCCATCCCAATAGTGAGTGTGTGTTGTGATGAATCAAACAGACACTTACACTTCTTTAGAGCTGGTTTCAGCCTCCACACTCCACCGTGCTCCACACTGGGGGGGAAACAAAGTGAGAGCAGCATGTTGAAACATTCACCTTCATCATCTGCTGTCTCATCACGTTCTACACAACATGAGTGACAGCTGCCTTTTCAAACCGCTTCATCTAGCAGCGGCTTGAATCCCTGTAGGAGACTTTGTCCCCGAGTGGAGAGCTGTCCTCTCCATACCTGAGAGTGTCCAGTCTCCAGCGTGGATCCTCCAGTCCAGCAGAGAGCAGCGCAGCTCCAGAGTCTCCTGGGTGATTGTAGCTCAGGTCCAGCTCTCTCAGATGGGAGGGGTTGGAGCTCAGAGCTGAGGCCAGAGAAGCACAGCCTTCCTGTGTGACCAGGCAGCCAGACAAGCTACACACACACACACACACACACACACACACACACACACACACACACACACACACACAGTGGAACTGTGTTTTAGTGGAACTTCAACGGGGAATAAAGACTAACTAGACAGAAAACCACACTCAACACACAAACAGTAATTGTTTTTTTTCATTTAGGCGATTCATTTTTCAGTGACCCAGGAGGTGCTGGAACATGTTCCGGCGTGTTCCGGCTCAAATGAAGCACTGCCCCCTATGCATTCAAAACATTAACTTAAACCTTTTTAAAGTGAGTGAATCTGTTCACATGAATGGACACAGATGGATGGTAGGCAGTGGCGGTTCTACATTGAATTACACCCCGGGTGAGACCCCCTCCGAGCGCCCCCCCCCTCTCAATTGCAAGAAATTCGAGGTGTGCCTGACTTGAGCCACTCATTCCATTAGAGTGTTGCTCTGTACCGGGCCGTCCATATGGGCAGGAGGGGCGGCGAACTACTTGCAAAAGCATGCTCCCAAAAAGATAGTTTGTAAATCATTGCTCCAAGTCTATTTTTAATAACGTGATCGTCACATTAACTATCTATAGTCTCTGTAGGCTTTCAGACTATTGTTGGTCTGTTGACATCACGTTTTGGATGATGGTGGACGTGGTGGGCGGCGGTTCTAGCTGAGTTTAACGTCTCATGTTGGGGCAGCTCAGCGACCGCGTTCCTCCGTATGTTGATCACATAACCCTGCAGGCTGCAATAAGGATTTCAATCCGCTAACAGTGGACCCCCGTCCCCCCCTTGTCCGTTACGGAGACCCAGAGGTGAACTGTCCCCCCCCTCCCCTTTCCCCTTCTCACTAGTGGTGGATTTCATGATTCGTTTGAATGAATCAGTTTGCGTCGGTCAGTTCGCCAAGAAGAGTCGTTCGTTCGTTCGTTCGTTCGTTCGCATTTCCGGTAGCGGTGAATCATGATTCTCAGTCACTGAGTCGGTCAGACTCGGCTCCTCCCTCGTTCTCGTTCAAACGAATCACGATCGTGCGATGGTGCAAACGGTCATCAATCAACACAACATTAACTAAGTTCCTTTTAGCTGAGGAGTGCTTCATGTTCGGAATCGGGATGTTGTTGCCCGGCTGACTCTCGTGACTTCTCAGTCCTCGAGTCTTCACCGCTAAACACAGTCAGTGAACGAACGGCGACTCGCGAGTCAGCGCGACTCAGCGACTAGTGGGTGGAGCTGGGAGTCGAGCCTCGGAGAACGAACGAGATGAACGACGACGAACGAGAGCGGCGAATCAGGTCGGTTGGTTTGTTTTAAAGAGTCGTTCGTTCAAACTGATTCGTTCGTGAACGAGCCACCACTACTTCTCATACAGCTTCTCTGATGGCACCTTCTCAGCGAGCAGGGCGCCTGCAGCCGGAGGGGGCGCCAATATGCCAACTCCCCCCACAGTGATATGAGAGATAATAGAAAACGGGTGGCTTAAATCAAGTGATCTGATTGGTTCCCAACTGTTGTATAATGAGCGTATACGCACAGCTATGACGCCAATTCAGTATACAGAGATCCGTATCACTCCACGCCTAACTTGAACTGTTGTCTATTTATATATTAAAGCAATAGCATAGCTCACTGAAGCCTAAAAATATGTTGATTGCTGGAGAGGGTGGAAATGTTGTAAAGCAATAGGCAAACTGTGAGTGAACTCGATAGTAGGCTAAATTGCCGGCGAACCGAGCTACCAAGCTCGCTTTTTCAAAATTGAGGGTGTCTATGACTTTCATTTCGCCATACTTACGTAACTATTTTATAAAAGCAATAGATCACTTCAGTCAGTGAAATGTGCTCATTACACCACAGTTAAGGGGCGTTGTCCGTCCCGACGTGCAGCGGAGGGACGGACAACGCCCCTTAACTGTGGTATAATGAGAACATTTCACACCCTATCATGATCTATTGCTTAAATAGAAAACCGCTTTGCGGCACGGATGATTTTTTTTTTCTTGTGTACTCGTGCACATGTGTCATCCCACCCTCTGTCCCTCCCCCCCCTCTGTAAGTCTTTGACCGTTGAGTAAAACTGACCTGAGAGTTTCCAGTGTACAGTGTGGACTCCCCAGTCCAGCAGAGAGCAGCTTCACTCCTGAATCCTGCAGATCATTGGTACTCAGGTCCAGCTCTCTCAGACTAGAGGAGTTGGAGCTGAGAACTGAGGCCAGAGCTTCACAGCATGTCTCTGACAGATGACAGCCATCCAGCCTTCACACAAAATAAACACAACATGTTAGGAACTGGGATTAAAATATCTTACATCTTTTACTGTTAACATAAAAGGACGTGTTAAAACTATAATGAGAGATGTTTTATTAATTAAATCTAATATATACTAGTCAATACATTAGATCCTTATGTTTATTCAACATTGGCTGTAAAATGTATAATATTATAGAGTTTTTTGTAGTGTTTGAGACTCGTTCTGTATATTAATTTCACTTTTTAACCATAAGCCGTTTTCACATATGACCTCCGTCTTTTCTCTGCATTTGTGGATCAGGAGGTTCGACCGTGAGGGTCATTCACACTTATTCACACTTGACGCCCGATATGCGGACATCGGTGTCGCTCAGACATCAGTAGAATCTCCGGCTGGTTTAGGGGGGTGGGCTTGCAAGGGGCGGGATATGTCTATTGTCTATCGTCTATGAAACAAAAGGAGAGGGATCGTATGTAACACGCGCAGAGCGTCTCTAAGCTTTACATCTAATCGATACGCCGCCCAAGAGATTCTGATTCTAAAATGGCAGAGTCCGAGTTGAATAGGCAGGTAGAGGTGGGCGTGTTCTGTGGCTTTAAAAGCCCGCCCCCTTCATCTATGACGCAAGTCTTACAGCTTATGTTATGTTTACTCAGTATTGTGGCTATGGGAGAATATTATGGCTGAAATATGTTACAAAATAAAAAAACATTTTCTATATACGTGTGCAGCTGTGAACTCATGTATTGTAATTTATTGTATGATGTTGTACTGTGTGTTATGATGAGACCTATCATTTAGCGTTCACCACGAATGACTCTGAAAAGCAGTGCCACATTAAAATATGTTTTAAACCATTCAGTGAACAAAAGGCAACAGGCTGATTATCGATTAGGGTGCGGGTGCCACTCAATGACATGCAAACGTAGACTGAAGCGTCATCAACACGCCCACTCAACTGGTGTGAAATGCCCACATTCTACTGCTTATTCACATATAAGGTAATTAACATTTCCGCCGGCTAAAATACTACCTGAGGGGTAGTCTTTTATCAGGAGGTCCAACGTCAGGATAAGTCATTCACATATACGGCCCGTCGGGAGAATAGCGGGAGAATAGACGGTTGTACGTCCATATGTGAAAGCAGCTATAGTATTATGTACTTTATGTATATACATGTTCTAGTACATCTACAGAGATGTTTGGTATATTAGGTTACAACCAGCGGCGGTGCAAGGGGGGGGGCTAGCGGGGGCTTAAGCTCCCCCTGAAAAAGGCTGAGCCCCCCCCAAGCCCCCCCTCCCAAAAGCACAGTCGTTTGGTTATGACTAATATTTATGGTCAAAAGATGTTTTTAATAATAATGTGGCGAGCAGCACGGGAACGACCAGACGGGAGACCAAGGTGAGAGAGTTTACAATAATAATACCCAATATATATATAAAAAGACATCAAACTGACTTATATGTTACATAATTTAACTATCATCTTCATATTAAAATCATATTTTTCATTTGCGTAAGTGATGATGACCGTTGCTGCTTGTTGAGTGATTTGATTGGTTGATTCGTATCATATTGTAGTGTGTAGTAGGGTTAGTTATGGTTACACAATATAACGTTGTGTATATTGAGATGTTATAAGTTAACCTCAAAAGATGTTTTCTACGTTATCATAACTTTTATATTCTACTATTATGTATGTTTTCGTTGTCCCTCCCCCTCCCTCCGTCTCTGTCCCTCTCCCCCCTCCGTCCCTCTCCCCCCTCCATCCCTCCCCCCCCTCCCCCCTCTGTCCCTCTCCCCTCCCCCCCTCTGTCCCCTCCCCCCCTTCTGTCCCTCTCCTCCTCCCCCCCTCTGTCCCTCCCCCTCCATCCCTCTCCCCCCTCTGTCCCTCCCTCTCCCCCTCCCCCCCTCCCCCCCCCTCTGTCCCTCCCAAAACATTAACTTAAACCTTTTTAAAGTGAGTGAATCTGTTCACATGAATGGACACAGATGGATGGTAGGCAGTGGCGGTTCTACATTGAATTACACCCCGGCTGAGACCCCCTCCGAGCGCCCCCCCCCACCCCTCTCAGTTGCAAGAAATTCGAGGTGTGCCTGACTTGAGCCACTCATTCCATTAGAGTGTTGCTCTGTACCGGGCCGTCCATATGGGCAGGAGGGGCGGCGAACTATTTGCAAAAGCATGCTCCCAAAAAGATAGTTTGTAAATCATTGCTCCAAGTCTATTTTTAATAACGTGATCGTCACATTAACTATCTATAGTCTCTGTAGGCTTTCAGACTATTGTTGGTCTGTTGACATCACGTTTTGGATGATGGTGGACGTGGTGGGTGGCGGTTCTAGCTGAGTTTAACGTCTCATGTTGGGGCAGCTCAGCGACTGCGTTCCATTGTATGTTGATCACATAACCCTGCAGCAATAAGGATTTCAATCCGCTAACAGTGGACCCCCGTCCCCCCCTTGTCCGTTATGAGACCCAGAGGTGAACTGTCCCCCCCCCTCCCCTTTCCCCTTCTCACTAGTAGTGGATTTCATGATTCGTTTGAATGAATCAGTTTGCGTCGGTCAGTTCGCCAAGAAGATTTGTTCGTTTGTTTGTTCGTTCGCGTTTCCGGTAGCGGTGAATCATGATTCTCAGTCACTGAGTCGGTCAGACTCGGCTCCTCCCTCGTTCTCATTCTCAAACGAATCACGATCGTGCAATGGTGCAAACGGTCATCAATTAACACAACATTAACTAAGTTCCTTTTAGCTGAGGAGCGCTTCATGTTCGGAATCGGGATGTTGTTGCCCGGCTGACTCTCGTGACGTCTCAGTCCTCGAGTCTTCACCGCTAAACACAGTCAGTGAACGAACGGCGACTCGAGAGTCAGCGACTCGAGTTGCTTAAATAGAAAACCGCTTCGCAGCAAGGATGATTTTTTTTTTCTTGTGTACTCGTGCACATGTGTCATCCCGCCCTCTGTCCCTCCCCCCCTCTGTAAGTGTTTGACCGTTGACTAAAACTGACCTGAGAGTTTCCAGTGTACAGTGTGGACTCCCCAGTCCAGCAGAGAGCAGCTTCACTCCTGAATCCTGCAGATCATTGGTACTCAGGTCCAGCTCTCTCAGATGGGAGGGGTTGGAGCTCAGAGCTGAGGCCAGAGAAGCACAGCCTTCCTGTGTGACCAGGCAGCCAGACAACCTACACACACACACACACACACACACACACACACACACACACACACACACACACACACACACACACACACACACACACACACACACGTGTGGGAACTATTACTTTTCTGGAGGTAAATCTTTTCAACGTCCTCTGATGTGGAACTTAACTGTTTGATCATTAAAACTGTAAAGTTTTAGAGTAGAGTAAAAAACAACTAAAGGGTAAAGGGGTGCACATTTTCTTTACCATCTTTCACCTCAAAACTAAAATGCAAACACTAGATTTTAGTGGAACTTCAGCGGGGAATAAAGACTAACTAGACAGAAAACCACACTCAACACACAAACAGTAATTGTTTTTTTTCATTTAGGCGATTCATTTTTCAGTGACCCAGGAGGTGCTGGAACATGTTCCGGCGTGTTCCGGCTCAAATGAAGCACTGCCCCCTATGCATTCAAAACATTAACTTAAACCTTTTTAAAGTGAGTGAATCTGTTCACATGAATGGACACAGATGGATGGTAGGCAGTGACGGTTCTACATTGAATTACACCCCGGGTGAGACCCCCTCCGAGCGCCCCCCCCCCCCCCCCCTCTCAATTGCAAGAAATTCGAGGTGTGCCTGACTTGAGCCACTCATTCCATTAGAGTGTTGCTCTGTACCGGGCCGTCCATATGGGCAGGAGGGGCGGCGAACTACTTGCAAAAGCATGCTCCCAAAAAGATAGTTTGTAAATCATTGCTCCAAGTCTATTTTTAATAACGTGATCGTCACATTAACTATCTATAGTCTCTGTAGGCTTTCAGACTATTGTTGGTCTGTTGACATCACGTTTTGGATGATGGTGGACGTGGTGGGCGGCGGTTCTAGCTGAGTTTAACGTCTCATGTTGGGGCAGCTCAGCGACCGCGTTCCTCCGTATGTTGATCACATAACCCTGCAGGCTGCAATAAGGATTTCAATCTGCTAACAGTGGACCCCCGTCCCCCCCTTGTCCGTTATGGAGACCCAGAGGTGAACTGTCCCCCCCCCCTCCCCTTTCCCCTTCTCACTAGTGGTGGATTTCATGATTCGTTTGAATGAATCAGTTCGTGTCGGTCAGTTCGCCAAGAAGCGTCGTTCGTTCGTTCATTTGTTCGTTCGTTCGCATTTCCGGTAGCGGTGAATCATGATTCTCAGTCACTGAGTCGGTCAGACTCGGCTCCTCCCTCGTTCTCATTCTCAAACGAATCACGATCGTGCGATGGTGCAAACGGTCATCAATCAACACAACATTAACTACGTTCCTTTTAGCTGAGGAGTGCTTCATGTTCGGAATCGGGATGTTGTTGCCCGGCTGACTCTCGTGACTTCTCAGTCCTCGAGTCTTCACCGCTAAACACAGTCAGTGAACGAACGGCGACTCAGCGCGACTCAGCGACTAGTGGGTGGAGCCGGGAGTCGAGCCTCGGAGAACGAACGAGACGAACGACGACGAACGAGAGCGGCGAATCAGGTTGGTTGGTTCGTTTTAAAGAGTCGTTCGTTCAAACTGATTTGTTCGTGAACGAGCCACCACTACTTCTCATACAGCTTCTCTGACGGCACCTTCTCAGCGAGCAGGGCGCCTGCAGCCGGAGGGGGCGCCAATATGCCAACTCCCCCCACAGTGATATGAGAGATAATAGAAAACGGGTGGCTTAAATCAAGTGATCTGATTGGTTCCCAACTGTTTTATAATGAGCGTATACACACAGCTATGACACCCGTTCAGTTTATAGAGTTCAGTATCACTCCGCGCCTAACTTGAACTGTTGTTTATTTATATATAAAAGCAATAGCATAGTTCACTGAATCCTAAAAATATGTTGATTGATGGAGAGGGTGGAAATGTTGTAAAGCAATAGGCACACGGTGAGTGAACTCGATAGTAGGCTAAATTGCCGGCGAACCGAGCTATGAAGCTCGCTTTTTCAAAATTGAGGGTGTCTATGACTTTCATTTCGCCATACTTACGTAACCGTTTTATAAAAGCAATAGATCACTTCAGTCAGTGAAATGTTCTCATTATACCACAGTTAAGGGGCGTTGTCCGTCCCGACGTGCAGCGGAGGGACGGACAACGCCCCTTAACTGTGGTATAATGAGAACATTTCACAGCCTGTCGTGATCTATTGCTTAAATAGAAAACCGCTTCGCAGCAAGGATGATTTTTTTTTTCTTGTGTACTCGTGCACATGTGTCATCCCACCCTCTGTCCCTCCCCCCTCTGTAAGTGTTTGACCGTTGAGTAAAACTGACCTGAGAGTTTCCAGTGTACAGTGTGGACTCCCCAGTCCAGCAGAGAGCAGCTTCACTCCTGAATCCTGCAGATCATTGGTACTCAGGTCCAGCTCTCTCAGATGGGAGGGGTTGGAGCTCAGAGCTGAGGCCAGAGAAGCACAGCCTTCCTGTGTGACCAGGCAGCCAGACAACCTACACACACACACACACACACACACACACACACGTGTGGGAACTATTACTTTTCTGGAGGTAAATCTTTTCAACGTCCTCTGATGTGGAACTTAACTGTTTGATCATTAAAACTGTAAAGTTTTAGAGTAGAGTAAAAAACAACTAAAGGGTAAAGGGGTGCACATTCTTTACCATCTTTCACCTCAAACCTAAAATGCAAACACTAGATTTTAGTGGAACTTCAACGGGGAATAAAGACTAACTAGTCAGAAAACCACACTCAACACACCAACAGTAATTGTTTTTTTTCATTTAGGCGATTCATTTTTCAGTGACCCAGGAGGTGCTGGAACATGTTCCGGCGTGTTCCGGCTCAAATGAAGCACTGCCCCCTATGCATTCAAAACATTAACTTAAACCTTTTTAAAGTGAGTAAATCTGTTCACATGAATGGACACAGATGGATGGTAGGCAGTGGCGGTTCTACATTGAATTACACCCCGGGCGAGACCCCCTCCGAGCGCCCCCCCCCCCCCCCCTCTCAATTGCAAGAAATTCGAGGTGTGCCTGACTTGAGCCACTCATTCCATTAGAGTGTTGCTCTGTACCGGGCCGTCCATATGGGCAGGTGGGGCGGCAAACTACTTGCAAAAGCATGCTCCCAAAAAGATAGTTTGTGAATCATTGCTCCAAGTCTATTTTTAATAACGTGATCGTCACATTAACTATCTATAGTCTCTGTAGGCTTTCAGACTATTGTTGGTCTGTTGACATCACGTTTTGGATGATGGTGGACGTGGTGGGCGGCGGTTCTAGCTGAGTTTAACGTCTCATGTTGGGGCAGCTCAGCGACCGCGTTCCTCCGTATGTTGATCACATAACCCTGCAGGCTGCAATAAGGATTTCAATCCGCTAACAGTGGACCCCCGTCCCCCCCTTGTCCGTTATGGAGACCGAGAGGTGAACTGTCCCCCCCCCTCCCCTTTCCCCTTCTCACTAGTGGTGGATTTCATGATTCGTTTGAATTAATTAGTTCACGTCGGTCAGTTCGCCAAGAAGAGTCGTTCGTTCATTCGTTCGCGTTTCCGGTAGCGGTGAATCATGATTCTCAGTCACTGAGTCGGTCAGACTCGGCTCCTCCCTCGTTCTCATTCTCAAACGAATCACGATCGTGCAATGGTGCAAACGGTCATCAATCAACACAACATTAACTAAGTTCCTTTTAGCTGAGGAGTGCTTCATGTTCGGAATCGGGATGTTGTTGCCCGGCTGACTCTCGTGACTTCTCAGTCCTCGAGTCTTCACCGCTAAACACAGTCAGTGAACGAACGGCGACTCGCGAGTCAGCGCGACTCAGCGACTAGTCGGTGGAGCTGGGAGTCGAGTCTCGGAGAACGAACGAGACGAACGACGACGAACGAGAGCGGCGAATCAGGTTGGTTGGTTCGTTTTAAAGAGTCGTTCGTTCAAACTGATTCGTTTGCGAACGAGCCACCACTACTTCTCATACAGCTTCTCTGACGGCACCTTCTCAGCGAGCAGGGCGCCTGCAGCCGGAGGGGGCGCCAATATGCCAACTCCCCCCACAGTGATATGAGAGATAATAGAAAACGGGTGGCTTAAATCAAGTGATCTGATTGGTTCCCAACTGTTGTATAATGAGCGTATACACACAGCTATGACACCCGTTCAGTTTACAGAGATCCGTATCACTCCACGCCTAACTTGAACTGTTGTTTATTTATATATAAAAGCAATAGCATAGTTCACTGAAGCCTAAAAATATGTTGATTGCTGGAGAGGGTGGAAATGTTGTAAAGCAATAGGCACACGGTGAGTGAACTCGATAGTAGGCTACTAAGCTCGCTTTTTCAAAATTGAGGGGGTCTATGACTTTCATTTCGCCATACTTACGTAACCGTTTTATAAAAGCAATGAATCACTTCAGTCAGTTAAATGTGCTCATTACACCACAGTTAAGGGGCGTTGTCCGTCCCGACGTGCAGCGGAGGGACGGACAACGCCCCTTAACTGTGGTATAATGAGAACATTTCACAGCCTGTCGTGATCTATTGCTTAAATAGAAAACCGCTTCGCGGCACGGATGATTTTTTTTTTCTTGTGTACTCGTGCACATGTGTCATCCCACCCTCTGTCCCTCCCCCCCTCTGTAACTGTTTGACCGTTGACTAAAACTGACCTGAGAGTTTCCAGTGTACAGTGTGGACTCCCCAGTCCAGCAGAGAGCAGCTTCACTCCTGAATCCTGCAGATCATTGGTACTCAGGTCCAGCTCTCTCAGATGGGAGGGGTTGGATCTCAGAGCTGAGGCCAGAGAAGCACAGCCTTCCTGTGTGACCAGGCAGCCAGACAACCTACACACACACACACACACACACACGTGTGGGAACTATTACTTTTCTGGAGGTAAATCTTTTCAACGTCCTCTGATGTGGAACTTAACTGTTTGATCATTAAAACTGTAAAGTTTTAGAGTAGAGTAAAAAACAACTAAAGGGTAAAGGGGTGCACATTTTCTTTACCATCTTTCACCTCAAAACTAAAATGCAAACACTAGATTTTAGTGGAACTTCAGCGGGGAATAAAGACTAACTAGACAGAAAACCACACTCAACACACAAACAGTAATTGTTTTTTTTCATTTAGGCGATTCATTTTTCAGTGACCCAGGAGGTGCTGGAACATGTTCCGGCGTGTTCCGGCTCAAATGAAGCACTGCCCCCTATGCATTCAAAACATTAACTTAAACCTTTTTAAAGTGAGTGAATCTGTTCACATGAATGGACACAGATGGATGGTAGGCAGTGGCGGTTCTACATTGAATTACACCCCGGGTGAGACCCCCTCCGAGCGCCCCCCCTCTCAATTGCAAGAAATTCGAGGTGTGCCTGACTTGAGCCACTCATTCCATTAGAGTGTTGCTCTGTACCGGGCCGTCCATATGGGCAGGAGGGGCGGCGAACTACTTGCAAAAGCATGCTCCCAAAAAGATAGTTTGTAAATCATTGCTCCAAGTCTATTTTTAATAACGTGATCGTCACATTAACTATCTATAGTCTCTGTAGGCTTTCAGACTATTGTTGGTCTGTTGACATCACGTTTTGGATGATGGTGGACGTGGTGGGCGGCGGTTCTAGCTGAGTTTAACGTCTCATGTTGGGGCAGCTCAGCGACCGCGTTCCTCCGTATGTTGATCACATAACCCTGCAGGCTGCAATAAGGATTTCAATCCGCTAACAGTGGACCCCCGTCCCCCCCTTGTCCGTTATGGAGACCCAGAGGTGAACTGTCCCCCCCCCTCCCCTTTCCCCTTCTCACTAGTGGTGGATTTCATGATTCGTTTGAATGAATCAGTTCACGTCGGTCAGTTCGCCAAGAAGAGTCGTTCGTTCGTTTGTTCGTTCGTTCGCGTTTCCGGTAGCGGTGAATCATGATTCACAGTCACTGAGTCGGTCAGACTCAGCTCCTCCCTCGTTCTCATTCTCAAACTTATCACGATCGTGCAATGGTGCAAACGGTCATCAATCAACACAACATTAACTAAGTTCCTTTTAGCTGAGGAGCGCTTCATGGTTAGAATCGGGAGGTTGTTGCCCGGCTGACTCTCGTGACTTCTCAGTCCTCGAGTCTTCACCGCTAAACACAGTCAGTGAACGAACGGCGACTCGCGAGTCAGCGCGACTCAGCGACTAGTGGGTGGAGCTGGGAGTCGAGTCTCGGAGAACGAACGAGACGAACGACGACGAACGAGAGCGGCGAATCAGGTTGGTTTGTTTGTTTTAAAGAGTCGTTCGTTCAAACTGATTTGTTCGTGAACGAGCCACCACTACTTCTCATACAGCTTCTCTGACGGCACCTTCTCAGCGAGCAGGGCGCCTGCAGCCGGAGGGGGCGCCAATATGCCAACTCCCCCCAAAGTGATATGAGAGATAATAGAAAACGGGTGGCTTGAATCAAGCGATCTGATTGGTTCCCAACTGTTGTATAATGAGCGTATACGCACAGCTATGACGCCCATTCAGTTTACAGAGATCCGTATCACTCCGCGCCTAACTTGAACTGTTGTTTATTTATATATAAAAGCAATAGCATAGTTCACTGAAGCCTAAAAATATGTTGATTGATGGAGAGGGTGGAAATGTTGTAAAGCAATAGGCACACGGTGAGTGAACTCGATAGTAGGCTAAATTGCCGGCGAACCGAGCTACCAAGCTCGCTTTTTCAAAATTGAGGGGGTCTATGACTTTCATTTCGCCATACTTACGTAACCGTTTTATAAAAGCAATAGATCACTTCAGTCAGTGAAATGTGCTCATTACACCACAGTTAAGGGGCGTTGTCCGTCCCGACGTGCAGCGGAGGGATGGACAACGCCCCTTAACTGTGGTATAATGAGAACATTTCACAGCCTGTCGTGATCTATTGCTTAAATAGAAAACCGCTTCGCGGCACGGATGATTTTTTTTTTCTTGTGTACTCGTGCACATGTGTCATCCCACCCTCTGTCCCTCCCCCCCTCTGTAAGTCTTTGACCGTTGAGTAAAACTGACCTGAGAGTTTCCAGTGTACAGTGTGGACTCCCCAGTCCAGCAGAGAGCAGCTTCACTCCTGAATCCTGCAGATCATTGGTACTCAGGTCCAGCTCTCTCAGATGGGAGGGGTTGGATCTCAGAGCTGAGGCCAGAGAAGCACAGCCTTCCTGTGTGACCAGGCAGCCAGACAACCTACACACACACACACACACACACACACACACACACACACACACACACGTGTGGGAACTATTACTTTTCTGGAGGTAAATCTTTTCAACGTCCTCTGATGTGGAACTTAACTGTTTGATCATTAAAACTGTAAAGTTTTAGAGTAGAGTAAAAAACAACTAAAGGGTAAAGGGGTGCACATTTTCTTTACCATCTTTCACCTCAAAACTAAAATGCAAACACTAGATTTTAGTGGAACTTCAGCGGGGAATAAAGACTAACTAGACAGAAAACCACACTCAACACACAAACAGTAATTGTTTTTTTTCATTTAGGCGATTCATTTTTCAGTGACCCAGGAGGTGCTGGAACATGTTCCGGCGTGTTCCGGCTCAAATGAAGCACTGCCCCCTATGCATTCAAAACATTAACTTAAACCTTTTTAAAGTGAGTGAATCTGTTCACATGAATGGACACAGATGGATGGTAGGCAGTGGCGGTTCTACATTGAATTACACCCCGGGTGAGACCCCCTCCGAGCGCCCCCCCTCTCAATTGCAAGAAATTCGAGGTGTGCCTGACTTGATCCACTCATTCCATTAGAGTGTTGCTCTGTACCGGGCCATCCATATGGGCAGGTGGGGCGGCGAACTACTTGCAAAAGCATGCTCCCAAAAAGATAGTTTGTAAATCATTGCTCCAAGTCTATTTTTAATAACGTGATCGTCACATTAACTATCTATAGTCTCTGTAGGCTTTCGGACTATTGTTGGTCTGTTGACATCACGTTTTGGATGATGGTGGACGTGGTGGGCGGCGGTTCTAGCTGAGTTTAACGTCTCATGTTGGGGCAGCTCAGCGACCGCGTTCCTCCGTATGTTGATCACATAACCCTGCAGGCTGCAATAAGGATTTCAATCCGCTAACAGTGGACCCCCGTCCCCCCCTTGTCCGTTATGGAGACCCAGAGGTGAACTGTCCCCCCCCCTCCCCTTTCCCCTTCTCACTAGTGGTGGATTTCATGATTCGTTTGAATGAATCAGTTCACGTCGGTCAGTTCGCCAAGAAGAGTCGTTCGTTCGTTTGTTCGTTTGTTCGCGTTTCCGGTAGCGGTGAATCATGATTCACAGTCACTGAGTCGGTCAGACTCAGCTCCTCCCTCGTTCTCATTCTCAAACTTATCACGATCGTGCGATGGTGCAAACGGTCATCAATCAACACAACATTAACTAAGTTCCTTTTAGCTGAGGAGCGCTTCATGGTTAGAATCGGGAGGTTGTTGCCCGGCTGACTCTCGTGACTTCTCAGTCCTCGAGTCTTCACCGCTAAACACAGTCAGTGAACGAACGGCGACTCGCGAGTCAGCGCGACTCAGCGACTAGTGGGTGGAGCTGGGAGTCGAGTCTCGGAGAACGAACGAGACGAACGACGACGAACGAGAGCGGCGAATCAGGTTGGTTTGTTTGTTTTAAAGAGTCGTTCGTTCAAACTGATTTGTTCGTGAACGAGCCACCACTACTTCTCATACAGCTTCTCTGACGGCACCTTCTCAGCGAGCAGGGCGCCTGCAGCCGGAGGGGGCGCCAATATGCCAACTCCCCCCAAAGTGATATGAGAGATAATAGAAAACGGGTGGCTTGAATCAAGCGATCTGATTGGTTCCCAACTGTTGTATAATGAGCGTATACGCACAGCTATGACGCCCATTCAGTTTACAGAGATCCGTATCACTCCGCGCCTAACTTGAACTGTTGTTTATTTATATATAAAAGCAATAGCATAGTTCACTGAAGCCTAAAAATATGTTGATTGATGGAGAGGGTGGAAATGTTGTAAAGCAATAGGCACACGGTGAGTGAACTCGATAGTAGGCTAAATTGCCGGCGAACCGAGCTACCAAGCTCGCTTTTTCAAAATTGAGGGGGTCTATGACTTTCATTTCGCCATACTTACGTAACCGTTTTATAAAAGCAATAGATCACTTCAGTCAGTGAAATGTGCTCATTACACCACAGTTAAGGGGCGTTGTCCGTCCCGACGTGCAGCGGAGGGATGGACAACGCCCCTTAACTGTGGTATAATGAGAACATTTCACAGCCTGTCGTGATCTATTGCTTAAATAGAAAACCGCTTCGCGGCACGGATGATTTTTTTTTTCTTGTGTACTCGTGCACATGTGTCATCCCACCCTCTGTCCCTCCCCCCCTCTGTAAGTCTTTGACCGTTGAGTAAAACTGACCTGAGAGTTTCCAGTGTACAGTGTGGACTCCCCAGTCCAGCAGAGAGCAGCTTCACTCCTGAATCCTGCAGATCATTGGTACTCAGGTCCAGCTCTCTCAGATGGGAGGGGTTGGATCTCAGAGCTGAGGCCAGAGAAGCACAGCCTTCCTGTGTGACCAGGCAGCCAGACAACCTACACACACACACACACACACACACACACACACACACACACACACACACGTGTGGGAACTATTACTTTTCTGGAGGTAAATCTTTTCAACGTCCTCTGATGTGGAACTTAACTGTTTGATCATTAAAACTGTAAAGTTTTAGAGTAGAGTAAAAAACAACTAAAGGGTAAAGGGGTGCACATTTTCTTTACCATCTTTCACCTCAAAACTAAAATGCAAACACTAGATTTTAGTGGAACTTCAGCGGGGAATAAAGACTAACTAGACAGAAAACCACACTCAACACACAAACAGTAATTGTTTTTTTTCATTTAGGCGATTCATTTTTCAGTGACCCAGGAGGTGCTGGAACATGTTCCGGCGTGTTCCGGCTCAAATGAAGCACTGCCCCCTATGCATTCAAAACATTAACTTAAACCTTTTTAAAGTGAGTGAATCTGTTCACATGAATGGACACAGATGGATGGTAGGCAGTGGCGGTTCTACATTGAATTACACCCCGGGTGAGACCCCCTCCGAGCGCCCCCCCTCTCAATTGCAAGAAATTCGAGGTGTGCCTGACTTGATCCACTCATTCCATTAGAGTGTTGCTCTGTACCGGGCCATCCATATGGGCAGGTGGGGCGGCGAACTACTTGCAAAAGCATGCTCCCAAAAAGATAGTTTGTAAATCATTGCTCCAAGTCTATTTTTAATAACGTGATCGTCACATTAACTATCTATAGTCTCTGTAGGCTTTCGGACTATTGTTGGTCTGTTGACATCACGTTTTGGATGATGGTGGACGTGGTGGGCGGCGGTTCTAGCTGAGTTTAACGTCTCATGTTGGGGCAGCTCAGCGACCGCGTTCCTCCGTATGTTGATCACATAACCCTGCAGGCTGCAATAAGGATTTCAATCCGCTAACAGTGGACCCCCGTCCCCCCCTTGTCCGTTATGGAGACCCAGAGGTGAACTGTCCCCCCCCCTCCCCTTTCCCCTTCTCACTAGTGGTGGATTTCATGATTCGTTTGAATGAATCAGTTCACGTCGGTCAGTTCGCCAAGAAGAGTCGTTCGTTCGTTTGTTCGTTCGTTCGCGTTTCCGGTAGCGGTGAATCATGATTCACAGTCACTGAGTCGGTCAGACTCAGCTCCTCCCTCGTTCTCATTCTCAAACTTATCACGATCGTGCAATGGTGCAAACGGTCATCAATCAACACAACATTAACTAAGTTCCTTTTAGCTGAGGAGCGCTTCATGGTTAGAATCGGGATGTTGTTGCCCGGCTGACTCTCGTGACTTCTCAGTCCTCGAGTCTTCACCGCTAAACACAGTCAGTGAACGAACGGCGACTCGCGAGTCAGCGCGACTCAGCGACTAGTGGGTGGAGCTGGGAGTCGAGTCTCGGAGAACGAACGAGACGAACGACGACGAACGAGAGCGGCGAATCAGGTTGGTTTGTTTGTTTTAAAGAGTCGTTCGTTCAAACTGATTTGTTCGTGAACGAGCCACCACTACTTCTCATACAGCTTCTCTGACGGCACCTTCTCAGCGAGCAGGGCGCCTGCAGCCGGAGGGGGCGCCAATATGCCAACTCCCCCCAAAGTGATATGAGAGATAATAGAAAACGGGTGGCTTGAATCAAGCGATCTGATTGGTTCCCAACTGTTGTATAATGAGCGTATACGCACAGCTATGACGCCCATTCAGTTTACAGAGATCCGTATCACTCCGCGCCTAACTTGAACTGTTGTTTATTTATATATAAAAGCAATAGCATAGTTCACTGAAGCCTAAAAATATGTTGATTGATGGAGAGGGTGGAAATGTTGTAAAGCAATAGGCACACGGTGAGTGAACTCGATAGTAGGCTAAATTGCCGGCGAACCGAGCTACCAAGCTCGCTTTTTCAAAATTGAGGGGGTCTATGACTTTCATTTCGCCATACTTACGTAACCGTTTTATAAAAGCAATAGATCACTTCAGTCAGTGAAATGTGCTCATTACACCACAGTTAAGGGGCGTTGTCCGTCCCGACGTGCAGCGGAGGGATGGACAACGCCCCTTAACTGTGGTATAATGAGAACATTTCACAGCCTGTCGTGATCTATTGCTTAAATAGAAAACCGCTTCGCGGCACGGATGATTTTTTTTTTCTTGTGTACTCGTGCACATGTGTCATCCCACCCTCTGTCCCTCCCCCCCTCTGTAAGTCTTTGACCGTTGAGTAAAACTGACCTGAGAGTTTCCAGTGTACAGTGTGGACTCCCCAGTCCAGCAGAGAGCAGCTTCACTCCTGAATCCTGCAGATCATTGGTACTCAGGTCCAGCTCTCTCAGACTAGAGGAGTTGGAGCTGAGAACTGAGGCCAGAGCTTCACAGCATGTCTCTGACAGACGACAGCGATCCAGCCTTCACACACACACAGGAACTGGGATTAAAATATCTTACATCTTTTACTGTTAACATAAAAGGACGTGTTAAAACTATAATTAGAGATGTTTTATTAATTAAATCTAATATATACTAGTCAATACATTAGATCCTTATGTTTATTCAACATTGACTGTAAAATGTATTTTTGTAGTGTTTGAGACTCATTCTGTATATTAATTTCACTTTTTAATCATAAGCCGTTTTCACATATGACCTCCGTCTTTTCTCTGAAATGCGGACATCGGTGTCGCTCAGACATCAGTAGAATCTCCGGCTGGTTTAGGGGGGTGGGCTTGAAAGGGGCGGGATATGACGTAAGGTCTTGGTTTGTTTTGGTTTGACTGCAGACAGCATGGAGGCAGAACGGGCAGAACTCATCGCGATCATCTTAAATGTTGCTGCAGCGATGCATCATATATTCCGTTGAATCCACAACATCCGCATCGATCGATGAAAGATTGGAGCATGAGTTAGAGACAAATAGAAGAAACGACAAACAAGAAAGGCGTCGCGAACGACTGCGTTAAAGGAAGAGAGCGTCTTTTTTGGCTTCATTTCACATCTAACAAACACTGGGACAAATGTAGTTGATTTCTGTGTTTAACTGAGAAAACAGGGAGTGGAAGGACGGGACCCTATAATGTACAACTAACTGTTGTCAATAATAATTGTTACGAGAGTTAGTGTATGTGTGTGCACGAGAATGGCAGTGTGTGTGTGTGTGTGTGTGGGTGTGGGTGTGGGTGTGTGAGTGGACGAGCGAGGAGAGCGAGCGGTAGCGTGTGTTAGTTTAGTGAAGTAATGAACACTAATGACATTGCCAGTCAAAGTGAAGGGTGTTACCCCCGAGAGAACATCGGCCCTGGAGGGAACGTCTCCCCTGTGCTCCTCGACTACGGTCTGGGAGCCGACAGCAGGAAAGGTGTAACATAAAAATAAAAAAACATTTTCTATATACGCGTGCAGCTGTGAACTCATGTATTGTAATTTATTGTATGATGTTGTACTTGAGGGTTACGATAAGACCTATCATTTAGCGTTCACCACGAATGACTCTGACAAGCAGTGCCACGTTAAAATATGTTTTAAACCATTCAGCGAACAAAAGGCAACAGGCTGATTATCGATTAGGGTGCGGGTGCCACTCAATGACATGCAAACGTAGACCGAAGCGTCATCAACACGCCCACTCAACTGGTTTGAAATGCCGACATCCTACTGCTCACTCACATATAAGGTAATTAACATTTCCGCCGGCTAAAATACTACCTGAGGGGTAGTCTTTTATCAGGAGGTCCAACGTCAGGATAAGTCATTCACATATACGGCCCGTCGGGAGAATAGCGGGAGAATAGACGGTTGTACGTCCATATGTGAAAGCAGCTATAGTATTATGTACTTTATGTATATACATGTTCTAGTACATCTACAGAGATGTTTGGTATATTAGGTTACAACCAGCGGCGGTGCAAGGGGGGGGGCTAGCGGGGGCTTAAGCTCCCCCTGAAAAAGGCTGAGCCCCCCCCAAGCCCCCCCTCCCAAAACCACAGTCGTTTCGTTATGACGAATATTTATGGTCAAAAGATGTTTTTAATAATAATGTGGCGAGCAGCACGGGAACGACCAGACGGGAGCCCAAGGTGAGAGAGTTTGCAATAACAATACCCAATATATATATATATATTATTATATGAAGACATCGAACTGACTTATATGTTACAAAACTGAACTATGAAATCATATTTTTCATTTGCGTAAGTGATGATGACCGTTGCTGCTTGTTGAGTGATTTGATTGGTTGATTCGTATCATATTGTAGTGTGTAGTAGGGTTAGTTATGGTTACACAATATAACGTTGTGTATATTGAGATGTTATAAGTTAACCTCAAAAGATGTTTCCTATGTTATCATAACTTTTATATTCTACTATTATGTATGTTTTCGTTGTCCCTCCCCCTCCCTCCCCTCTCCCCTCCATCCCTCTCCCCCCTCTGTCCCTCTCTCCCCCCTCTGTCCCTCCCCCCCTCTCCCTCTCCCCCCTGTGTCCCTCTCCTCCCTCCCCCCTCTCCCCTCTGTCCCTCTCCCCCCTCCGTCCCTCTCCCCTCCCCCCCTCTGTCCCCTCCGTCCCTCTCCCCTCCCCCCCTCTTTCCCTCCCCCTCCGTCCCTCTCCCCTCCATCCCTCTCCCCCCTCTGTCCCTCTCCCTCTCTCCCCCCTCTGTCCCTCTCCCCCCTCTGTCCCTCTCCTCCCCCCCCCCTCTGTCCCTCCCCCTCCATCCCTCTTCCCCCTCCATCCCTCTTCCCCCTCTGTCCCTCTCCCCCCTCTGTCCCTCCCTCTCCCCCCTCTGTCCCTTTCCCTTTTCCCCGTCCCCCCCTTGTCTGTTATGGAGACCCAGAGGTGAACTGTCCCCCCCCCCACCCCTTTCCCCTTCTCACACAGCTTCTGTGACGTCACCTCCTCAGGGAGCAGGGCGCCTGCAGCCAGAGGGGGCGCCGGTGAGCCAACTCCCCCCACAGTGATGTGAGCGATAATAGAAAACCGCTTTGCGGCGCGGATGATTTTCTTTTTTCTCGTGTACTCGTGCCGCCCCCCATGTGTCATGAAATAATGCGGCCCCAGGCGGCTGCCCGCTTGGCCCGTTCCTGAAACCGCCACTGATGGGAGGTGACCAAGGACATTTTCACGTCTAATAAAAGGGTGCACATTTTTTAGGTTGCCACCAAATTAAAAAGATTGTAGCCAGTAGAAAATGTGTCTTGATATATGCGTCCATATAACCAAACTACTGAACAAGGTTAAACGTTTTAAAATAGTGGGTCACCTTTTATTAATAATGAACGTATATTTATGCATGTAACCTCATCAATAACTATTTATTTATACTTATAGCAACATATTTAAATACAGGTGCATTTAATTATTGATGAACAATTATTATTCATTCTTTAATTATTATTTCATAATGAATAGAGCTTTTGAGTTTGACTTTTCACCCTGGTTACACAATATGACGTTGTGTATATTGAGATGTTATAAGTTAACCTCAAAAGATGTTTTGTATGTTATCATAACTTTTATATTCTACTATTATGTATGTTTTCGTTGTGTGTACTCCGTCCATCCCTCCCTCCCCCCTCCGTCCCTCCCCCTCCCTTACCCTCTCCGTCCCTCCCTCTCCCCCCTCTGTCCCTCCTCTGTCCCTCTCCCCCTCTGTCCCTCTCCCCCCTCTGTCCCTCTCCCCCCTCTGTCCCTCCTCTGTCCCTCTCCCCCCTCCCCCTCTGTCCCTCTCCCCCCTCTGTCCCTCCCCCCTCCGTATCTGTCCCTCTCCCCCCTCTGTCCCTCTCCCCCCTCCGTCCCTCTCCCCCTCTGTCCCTCTCCCCCCTCCGTCCCTCTCCCC
Organism: Micromesistius poutassou; assembly: GCF_964030765.1. Classification (NCBI taxonomy): domain Eukaryota; kingdom Metazoa; phylum Chordata; class Actinopteri; order Gadiformes; family Gadidae; genus Micromesistius; species Micromesistius poutassou. The sequence continues at coordinate 7,736,957 of NC_140294.1, forward strand.
CTCTGTCCCTCTCCCCCCTCTGTCCCTCTCCCCCCTCTCCTCCCTCTCCCCCCTCCGTCCCTCTCCCCCCTCCGTCCCTCTCCCCCCTCTGTCCCTCTCCCCCCTCCCCCATTGGGTAGCGCGAGTGATGGTCGTCTCGTCACGCCAATAAAAACGAATGAACCGCTCATAAAAACAAATACATCCCGGCAAAAAGTGTAATCTTGTTTATTTTTGGAGTGTCCTTGTGTAGTTTATATAAAACAATGATTCACCTCAGGCTCTGTGAGTAGTGGGGAATAGCCCCCGAGACCTTCGGCGAATCATTGTTAATTATTATCATTTATCTTTTATGATTGTTATGATTGGGGAGTATGTTAAATAAATAAATCATTACTGCTTTTATATCCTAGTATTAATTATTTTGTGTGTAATATAATACATTATCACTGAACGTACAGAGATGTTTTCTACGTTGTTATAACTTTTATTTTCTAGTTTTATGTATATTATCTTGTGTGTATTGTTATACATGTTATTAGTGAATGTACAGATACGATTTGTATTTTATTATACCTTTTATATTCTAGCATATATTATAATATATACATTATATTAAATTTTATGTATATAGTGTTGTGTGTATTGTAATACATTATTAGTGAACTCACAGAGATGTTTTGGAGGCTTTGACCACTGGCAGCAGCCTCAGAAGACCCTTCTCTGAAGCAGAGTATTTCTTCAGGTCAAACACTTCCAGCGCCTCTTCTGATGACAGTAAGATGAAGACCAGAGCTGACCACTGAGCAGGAGAGAGAGATTCTGTGGAGAGACTTCCTGATGTCAGGGACTGTTGGATCTCCTCCACTAGAGAACGGTCGTTCAGCTCATTCAGACAGTGGAACAGATTGATGCTTCTCTCTGGAGAGAGATTTCCATCTATCTTCTTCTTGATGTAAGACACTGTTTTCTTATTAGTCTTTGAGCCACTTCCTGTCTGTCCCAGCAGACTTTTTTTAACCTGAGTGATCAGTGATCTACTTCCTGTCTTTCCCAGCAGACCTCGTAGGAGAATCTGATTGGTCTCCAGAGAGAGGCCCAGGAGGAAGCGGAGGAACAAGTCCCGGTGTCCGTTCTCACTCTGTAAGGCCTTGTCCACAGCACTCTGGTAGAGGAGGAGTTTATCTTCCCCAGAGTTTGGTTGTTCTTCTGAGAGCAGATTGATCCCAGTGTCTATGAAGTGCTTAAAGACATAAAGGGCAGCCAGAAACTCCTGGAGGCTCAGATGGACAAAGCAGAACACCTTGTCCTGGTACAGCCCACACTCCTCTCTAAAGATCTGGGTGAACACTCCTGAGTACACTGAGGCTGCTCTGATATCGATGCCACACGCTGCCAGGTCTGCCTCGTAGAAGATCAGGTTGCCATTCTCCAGCTGGTTAAAAGCCAGTTTTCCCAGAGAAACAATGATCTCCTTGCTCTCTGAACTCCAGTGTGGATCTGTTTCAGCTCTGCCATGATACTTCCTGTCCCCCAGTATGGACTGAACCCTCAGGAAGTGGCTGTACATCTGAGTCACGGTCTTGGGCATCTTTTCTTCTCTCTGGGATGTTTTGAAGCAGTCCTCCAGAACTGTAGCAGTGATCCAACAGAAGACTGGGATGTGACACATTATGTGGAGGCTTCGTGATTTCTTGATGTGGGAGATGATTTTGCTGGCCAGCTTCTCCTCTCTGAATCTCTTCTTAAAGTACTCCTCCTTCTGAGGGTCAGTGAACCCTCTCACCTCTGTTACCATATCAACACACTCAGCAGGGATCTGATTGGCTGCCGCAGGGCGTGTGGTTATCCAGATGCGAGCGGAGGGAAGCAGGTCTCCCCTGATGAGGTTTGTCAGCAGCACGTCCACCGAGGTGGACTCTGTGACATCAGTCCAGATCGGGTTTCTCTGGAAGTCCAGAGGAAGTCGACACTCATCCAGACCATCCAAGATGAAGACAACTTGGAACCGGTCGTATCTGCAGATTCCTGCTTCTTTGGTCTCAATAAAGAAGTGATGAAGAAGTTCCACCAAGCTAAACTCTTTCCCTTTCAGTAAATTCAGCTCTCTGAAAGTGAGGAGAAATGTGAAGTGTATGTCGTGGTTAGTTTTGCCTTCAGCCCAGTCCAGAGTGAACTTGTGTGTTAAGACGGTTTTACCAATGCCGGCCACTCCAGTTGTCATTATTGTCCTGATTGGTTGATCTTTTCCAGGTAAGGGTTTAAAGATGTCCTCACATCTGATTGGTGTTTCCTCTGAGGCTGGTTTCCTGGAAGCTGTTTCAATCAGTCTGACCTCATGTTCCTGGTTGACCTCTCCACTGCCTCTCTCTGTGATGAAGATCTCTGTGTAGAAGTCCTTCAGAGGTGTTGAATGTCCTGCTTTAGCGATTCCCTCAAACTCACGCCTGTACTTATTCTCCAAACTAGACTTGATTTTATGTTGGCACTCGACAGCATCAGATCCTAAAAGTGAAAACAACAGAAGACATAAGTTAGTGGAAGGTGACATCAGTGGAAACAGGTCAATATTTCCTGTTAAATTATCAACTCAATGATATTTGGTGGAGAAGCTGGTCGTGACAACGACTGCATGTTACAGATTCAAAATGTTCAGGACTATTATTTCCACAGCAGTATGATTGGTCTAATGATAGTAATAATGATGGTGAATCAGTCTAAAGTGACTTGTTATGCTGATATAACAAGATAGTGTTGCATCTATTCCACAAGTTATTCTGCTGTTGATCTGCAGTATAATGTTTAACATTCTTTAACCTGATACCCCCACGATAACCCTCCATATCTGGATCAAACCATTTAACCTGATAGACCCACAATAACCATACATATCTGGATCAAACCATTTAACCCCAAAGAGGAAAGATGTCTCCACATTGAAGTTAAAAGTCATTCAGTCCGAAAAGAACAAATAAGAGTCTCATACTGCTCCTTAAAAATATAATTTCTCCTCTGTCTTCAAAGTAAGAGTCTCTTCTGCCCTTCAAAATAATAGTCTCCTCTGTCTTCAAAGTAAGAGTCTCTTACCGCCCCCCAGTGTGTGGGCCACTTCCTCCTGGTTCATCTCCTTCTCTGTTTGATGCTGCTGTACAGACTGAGCACTGGTAACCTTTGACCTCTCCTGGTGTCTGTGGAGAACACACACACACACACACACACACACACACACACACACACACACACACACACACACACACACACACACACACACACACACACACACAGGATCTATTGTATTTTTCCTGACTTGTAAACATGGGTATCAGTAGAGTCTGATAACAACTAACTGGTCTGTTTTATCGTCTGAAACTCCGACCTCTCCTCTCTGGAGGGGCGTCCATCTTTAAATTTAAGAGGTGGATCCATAGACCAGTCACTCTTCATGGAGACACAGCTGGGTCCAGGGGAGTCTGCTCTCTGCTGCCTCCTTCTGAAAAACAAGAACCATCTGGAAGTTAGGATTTGTGGAAGTTGTTTTATTTGATAATTTGTTGCAGAGCTACCCAACTACTATCTCATGAGGATCAGATTATTGGATGTTGTTTAATGTGATACTTTATTTGACATATCCTCACCTTGTCTTAGAAGGTTGGTGATTTCCATCTTTAAACCGGTCAGGTGGATCCATAGAGCGGTCACTCTTCATGGAGACACTGCTGGGTCCAGGGGAGTCTGCTCTCTGCTGCTGCGCTGGGCTTCAACACACACACACACACACACACACACACACACACACACACACACACACACACACACACACACACACACACACACACACACACACACACAGCTTTTAATCACACTGCAGTTTTGACACTGACAAGAAAAAATTTCTGTTTTTAGGTGAGAGCATTTCACTTGTTTCCAGCTTTTAAGTCCATAATTATCTATCTATATATTATAACTTGTTACTGAGATGTTATTACTGGCCCTGAGTAAACTAATATTCTGAACTAGAATCACAGAATTATAAATCAGTTTGATCAACACTGACACACCAAACTGCTTTGTCAAAGTCTTATTTAGAAAACTCGATCAACAGTAACCGTACCTTTCAGTCAAGATGAGAAGCAGAGTATCTTTTCATAGAATTCAAAGGCAAACCCATGTGTCTAGTTTGCTTGGAAACAATATCAGTCATGAAAGATTTCAACTTAAGTCTCCACTACTACAACTGCACTGACTATGATGCTAGTTGTTCACTTAATGTTGGCCCACTGTTTCAGTTTTGTGCCATCATTGAATGATGATGTATGTGAGCCCTTTGCACTGAGAAAAATAAGAATCACTCATGTGGCTTTTAAAACAACACTTGTTGTGTTTGTCGTTTAACAAGAGTATAGACATGTTAAAAATGACATGTGAGCATGGAAAATATGAAATTAATGTATGTTGGTTGAATTAACATACACAGGCTATGAATCAGAATGATTTTTTAGGTAGTGGCCATCCCCAGAATGCACCAGAATACAGGAAATCACATCTACCAAATTCAACATCTTCTGGGGGAGGACCCCCAGACCCCCGCCCACGACTACGCCCCATCAACAACTTTCATCACCAGCCACCACTGATACAGACACATATCTACACATCATTTGTTCTTCTTTTTTATTCTTTTGTATCTTCTCTCATATCCGATTAGGTGAAGAGCGCGGTCATGTGCCCTCTGATGGTGATGATGAAAATTGTGGCCCTCTTAATCATGAAAGTTGTCCATCCCTGAGTGACGTCAAAGTCACGTTACGATACGACTGTTCAACATGAGGTCGCAGTGAGAGAAACCCCTCCTGTATCTGATTCAGGACCGCGTATGGAAGTGGCCCAAACCACAATTGAACAGACCAGATTCCGTGTGATTTGTGCTGTTCACACTGTTCTGAAAGAAATCGGATCGGAGTCAACTTTGAGCAAAAAAATTTGGCAACCCTTGCTTGCATGGGATGTGGCCAATCACAGCCTTTTTCACTCATAATATCTCCCGCCTTCGCCCCCCCGATCCTTCATCTCTGAAGAAGAAGCCCCCCTCCATGTCTCTGACTGGTCACTCTCTAAATCCTTACCTCTTCCCAACAGACAGATTTCAACTGGTAAGATATATCCATACCCTCTTCAGGTCACTCTTCATGAAGAGGACAGGGGACGCTATAACTCTATAATCTCTATCATCTCTAGGGCTGTCAGGTTCTGGTCCGTTGGTTTATTGGTTAATCAATATGCACTAGTTGGGCCAAATTCTCATTGGTCGGACAATGGCTGGTGTTCCTTTCATAAGGAACAAAGAGCTTCTTAATCCATTATTTTAGGGGCGTGACAGGCTATATTGTGTTATAAACAGGGGCGGAGCCAGCACCGGGGACGGGGTGTCACTGGCCACCTTTGGAACCTGACTGGACACCTTAGGTGCCACCCTAGTTGATTGACAGTTCACTGCATGTGTCATTGAAAGCAGCGTGATTTACACAAATGAGGAAGGCTGTCGAAGGCTCTCATAAACGTCTTGCAAGGCATGCACTTCACACGACAGAAATACAGTTTCTGTCGTGCTTTATTGCGTATATCGAAAAGACTACAACCAAGTGTAAACAGCCCCCCCATACGTTTCTGGTCAACGAGCAATGAGTCTTCCAACAGAAATCAATGGGATTTACAAAATGCGATAAATGTGCAATAAAACACGACAGAAACTGTATTTAGCTACGATACTTGATTTGGAACATCATCGAACACCACTAACTACTTGGTGAGTTACACATTTCTGAAAACAAACATTTAGGGTTGTGTTAAGGTCAGGTTTGTTCATGCCCGTCGCCAGCCTTTCTGAAGCAGGCAGGGCGATTCTAAATGAGCCAAATACCAGAGACAGGACCAATAGTCAACAGGTCGGTGTCAACCACTCTATTTCATCCTAGACAAACCAGAAAGGGGGCTCAATGTGCTAAATACTGGAATTGTCCTTTAAGGTGTAACCTTTAAGGTGTAGTATTATTTTCTACAGTGACAGATAACAACGAAGAGAAAGGGAGATATTTCCGACTTTTTGTGAAGAAGCACATATCAAGGTCAGGCCCAGACAGACCACAGCCCAGATATCAGCAGCCCTGGCAGCTCTCAAACTGAAGCTAGCCAGGCAAGTCAGTGTGGTCAGACACAAGGATCCAGTCTACCACCTCCAGGTCAGTTCATTGAAGTGTAGCCTCCTACTGAAACAAAATGTGATTTTTGACATATTAAGCCTCATTTTTAATATTGATTCAGCTTGTAACAAACAATGATTCTGTGATTCTGCTCTCACCTGCTGGATTCTTCTAGAAAAACAAGAACCAGGATTTCCCTCTCATTCACACCATGCCAACCACATCACTAAAACAGCCTTAAGAGCGCTGCACAGTCGCGCATGAGAGAACGCGTGAGCCGCGCATCAGGCAAAATTGCGGTCACGTGACGGTCACGTGACCCGCGCATGGGCTGTCGCACAGCCCTTTTTACGGCGCGTCTGATGGTTGAGTGCTGTAGAGGAAATATATGACATGGAAAGGTTCACGTTTATACTGAGGGTGCAAGGGGGGAAGCTTGACTCGAGATGGGTAAAATGGATTGAGTACAAGAGAGAGGAAAAAATGTAACGTTTATAGGACGCCGCATGACCATGAAACCTGCAAGAGATGTTATGTAAATAAGGAGTAGCCCACATGTCACACTGTCATTTTATTTTTTATTATTATTGTTATTATATTGTTATTATTTCTGTTTAGTTATTTCGTTGTCTGTATTATTATGGTTGCAATGAAACTGTGATTATCTGTAATTTGCAAAACTGCCAATAAAAATTTTAGTTACAAAAAAAAAAAAGCTTAACTACTGGTGAACGAATGATTCAAAAAGCTTAACTACTGGTGAACGAATGGATCGCGAATGAGTAACAACTCATCATCAGTCAGATCCAGCTCTACCAGTCGATCCAGTGTGGGACCCAAGCCAGCCCTCGACAGCGCTTGAAACCAAGGGAGGCAGGTTTAAAGCGTGCCCTGCAGTGGTGGACAATGGCTTTTAAGCCTTCAACATTACTAATGCCACATAATAAACCTTAAATGTGAATATTAATGTATGTATTCAGTGTATGTATTGTGAATATCTTTATTAAAATATGACAATCATCCCATTTGTGCCCTGTTAATTTATAATTATAATTTATAATAAGTAATTGTGAAATCCCAGGAAAATTCATTTGCTTTCATAATCAATTGGTCAGTTTGCTAATTCACAGAATAACAAATGAATACAGTATCCCCTAGTCTGTTTAACAGTAACTCCTCGGTAGTTGTACTGAATAACTAGGGCCCCAGTTAGGGCCCCGGTCGTTCATCATTGGTTACTCATTCGTTCCTCAGTAACTACCCACGTTTACTTGTATTTACCCTGACTTGTAAACATCAGAATCAATATAGTCTGATAAACTGGTCTGTTTTTCGTCTGTTTGAAACTCCTACCTCTCCTTTCTCGAAGGGCGTCCATCTTTAAGGTCAGGAGGATGATGCATAGAGCGGTCACTCTTCATGGAGACACAGCTGGGTCCAGGGGAGTCTGCTCTCTCCTGCTGCTCTGGGCTTCAACACAACACACACACAGCCTTTACTCACACTGCAGATAATTCTTCTTACAAGGCTGTTTTTAGGTGAGAGAAATCCCTCCTGTATGTGATTCACGCATATGAAAGCTGCCCAAACCAGAATTGAAAAGACCAGATTCCATGTGATTTGTGCTGTTCACACTGTTCTGAAAGAAATCGGATCGGAGTCAACTTTGAGCAAAAAAATTTGGCAACCCTTGCTTGCATGGGATGTGGCCAATCACAGCCTTTTTCACTCATAATATCTCCCGCCTTCGCCCCCCCGATCCTTCACCTCTGAAGAAGAAGCCCCCCTCCATGTCTCTGACTGGTCACTCTCTAAATCCTTACCTCTTCCCAACAGACAGATTTCCATTTTTCAACTGGTAAGATATATCCATACCCTCTTCAGGTCACTCTTCATGAAGAGGACAGGGGACGCTATAACTCTATAATCTCTATCATCTCTAGGGCTGTCAGGTTCTGGTCCGTTGGTTTATTGGTTAATCAATATGCACTAGTTGGGCCAAATTCTCATTGGTTGGACAATGGCTGGTGTTCCTTTCATAAGGAACAAAGAGCTTCCTAATCCATTATTTTAGGGGCGTGACAGGCTATATTGTGTTATAAACAGGGGCGGAGCCAGCACCGGGGACGGGGTGTCACTGGCCACCTTTGGAACCTGACTGGACACCTTAGGTGCCACCCTAGTTGATTGACAGTTCACTGCATGTGTCATTGAAAGCAGCGTGACTTACACAAATGAGGAAGGCTGTTGAAGGCTCTCATAAACGTCTTGCAAGGCATGCACTTCACACGACAGAAATACAGTTTCTGTCGTGCTTCATTGTGAATAGCGAAAAGACTACAACCAAATGTAAACAGCCCCCTTACGTTTCCGGCCAACGAGCGATGAGTCTTCAAACAGAAATCAATGGATTTACAAAATATGTTTGGTCATATATATATATATATATATATACATACATATATAATACAATAAAATACAACAATACAATTGGACTAGAAGCCCTCATATCAATACAAAAGGAGGAACATTCAATATCAGTGCACACCACATGTGAGCAGTAGATAAATGGTTAGGGGGCAGGGAAGGCCAGGGAGTAAAAGTGGGTTTTTAGCCTGGACTTGAAGGCAGAAATGGAGGGGGCGGATCTAATGTCCTGGGGGAGCTGGTTCCACAGACCTGGAGCAGCGACAGCAAAGGCTCTGTCACCTCTCTGCTTGAGCCGTGAGCGTGGCACATGCAGAAGCCCTTTGTTGGAGGATCTGAGGGACCTTTGGACTGAGTGGGGTTGTACAAGGTCAATGATGTAGGCTGGGGCCAGCCCATTGAGTGCCTTAAAAACAAATAATAAAACTTTAAACTGTATCCTAAAAAGAATAGGGAGCCAGTGCAAGGAGGCCAGAATGGGGGTGATGTGCTCACGCCTCCTGGTGCTAGTTAAAAGACGCGCTGCTGCATTTTGGACCAGCTGTAAACGTCTGAGTGAGGCTTGGGGGAGGCCGAGATAGAGGGAATTGCAATAATCCAGCCGTGATGTAATGAAGGCATGGATAACTATCTCCAGGTCATTATGGGATAGGAAGGATTTGAGGCGGGAGATCACTCTGAGTTGGTAAAAACTATTCTTGACAACATTGCTAATCTGTTTGTCAAGACAGAGTTCGGAGTCAAGGATGACACCAAGGTTTCTTGCGTAGGGTGTGACAAATGGAGCGAGGTGACCTAAGTTATTTAGCACAGTGCATCTTGCCTTGGGGGGGCCAAAAATGATGACTTCTGTCTTGTCACCATTTAGCTGGAGGAAGTTGTACCATCCAGTTTCTTATGTCTTCAAGACAGACCAGGAGAGATTGGATGGAGTCCCTAGATTTTAAAGGCAGGTACAGCTGAGAATCATCGGCATAGAGGTGAAAAGAGATGTCATGCTTTCTTATAATGTCACCATGGGAGCATATACAGGCTGAAGAGCATGGGACCCAGGATGGACCCCTGAGGGACCCCATAAGAGACAGGGGCAGATGAGAGGAGAGAACTGGCCAATAGAGACAGAGAGAAAGTCCTATGTTTAAGGTAAGAGCTGAACATTAATTACCCTAAGGTCCAGATTAATCTTCACTTACACACGAAAAGCTTATTTTCTTTTGTGTGTGTGTCTGTGTGTGTGTGTGTGTGTGTGTTTGTGTGTGTGTGTGTGTGTGTGTGTGTGTGTGCGTGCGTGCTAATTAGGTACTAGGTTATTAAAGTATTTTCCTTTTATTAGGCCTAGTATATGGACCCCCTTATAAAGCCTTGTACACCCTCTGGCCACCCCTTGTATAAAAGTCTAGCTTCGCCACTGGTTAGAAATAACATTTATTATGAATAAAAATAAGGTTGAAGGCTCTGTAGTTTCTGTTTTAATCATCATATGGTTTAACAGACCATAAGACTAATAAGACAAGAGGTCAAACCCCCGGGTTTCTCAATGTTGAACTGGCCCATAAGGAAGTCCTAACTTACTGAACCTCGGCTTCAAACAAATTGATTCCAAGTAAGTCATCGGTCTGTCTCCCTTCGTGTTTAATGCTCGATATGCTTTGAGTGTGAACACACCAGAATTGGCTTCTTGGCACGAATCGCAGCTCCATCCAGTGAGCCCCATTATATTACAACAGATGAAAGCTCAAATCAATTCTTGGTTGTGTCGTCTATAAACGACGCTGCCCGACGCTCCGTGGCTCGTCCGCTGTCTGCTTCATATTGAAGCTCTGCCCTGACCGAGTCGACTCGGACCCAGAGTGGATCTGAAACCCACGACCTTCTCCAAACAGCCCTGACGAGATATTGAGGCTAGCAGGTAGAGTAGAACGCACTGTGGCGGATTCAGTTGATCTAGAAATAACGTGCACATTGTTTTATTATCATTTTTTCCCCATCGACCAATCGATTTGTCGGAGAGTTGTTGAAATTAAACCGAGTTCCATCTTTAAACGTGACAGGTGGATCCATAGATTGGTCACTCTTCATGGAGACACAGCTGGGTCCAGGGGAGTCTGCTCTCACCTGCTGGACTCTTCTAGAAAAACAAGAACCAGGATTTCCCTCTCATTCACACCATGCCAACCACATCACTAAAACAGCCTTAAGAGCGCTGCACAGTCGCGCATGAGAGAACGCGTGAGCCGCGCATCAGGCAAAATTGCGGTCACGTGACGGTCACGTGTCCCGCGCATGGGCTGTCGCACCGCCCTTTTTAAGGCGCGTCTGATGGCTCGGATCCGCACGATTTTTGTCACTTGGCGTACGAGTGGACAGACAGACCGGAAAAACCACAGAGAGCAAGAATGGATGATTTCGAAGGAAGAGTTGCTGAGCAAGTGCGCCTCTACAGGAGTCTGTATGATACGGATCCGATGATATCAGATCCGATGTGACACTATACATGGACAGTCACATGAACACGGCTGATGTTTGCAATGTTTGCAATGTCCGATTTTTCTCTACTCTTTTTTTACTTTTTCAACGATTACAAAAAAGTTGTCTAAGCACAGGTGGTATGTGTCTGGTGATCATACTGGCTATAGGATCTATAACTACTGGCCCATCAACTATTGTAATGTAATGTGGCCTCCGTACTAGCAGATTTGATATTGACTACGCCACTCTCGATTACAAGGGTGAGAGAGTCTGGTGATCATACTGGCTATAGAATCTATAATTACTGGCCCATCAACTATTATTTAAGCACAGGTGAGAATGCTCTGTTCAGGAGAAGACTGCACCTGGCGTGTCTCAGATCTGCAACTATATATGCTTGCAGCGCGATAGTGGGCGTGAACTCACGTACGGGAAATTGCGTACAGGCGGGCAATAGGCGACTGTGCAAAGCGCTTTATCCCTCCTCGCATTCACACCATGTCCACCACAACGCTAAAACAGCCTTATAATCTCAGATAAATCCTCACCTCTTCTCCGTTGACTGATTTTCATCTTTAAATTCAACAGGTTGTTTCATAGAGTGGTCACTCTTCATGGAGACACTGCTGGGTCCAGGGGAGTCTGCTCTCTCCTGCTGCTCTGGGCTTCATCACACACACACACACGCACGCACGCACGCACGCACACACACACACACACACACACACACACACACACACACACACACACACACACACACAGCTGTTACTCAGACTAATGATGGAGACATGATGTATCACTGCTGAGCTCTGAGATGGACAACAGTCACAGACAGAGAGATCCTCTTCTTACCTCTTAGCTTTGCTCCGGTGGCCATGTTCCCCAGACAGAGTGGTCTTAGAGGTAGGACCCCCCTCCTCTCTCTCCTCATCCATAGTCGACTGGAGACCTGGACACAAACACAACTCATCCATCACTTCATTTGCCTTCTGAACTTTAGCTGTTTATTGAGAGAGAAGATCATTGTGACTGCGTCACACTAAAGCGTTATGGACGTCATAGACCATCAATATGAACCCCACAACATAACCACAGTGACCTCACTACAGTACAGATGTGGACAGCACAGGAGAAGATTAAACACATTGGAGACTATAACTGTGCTTAAACTACAACACAAAATAGATATACAATTTACTTCAAAAGTCACCATAGCATGATTAAAAGATGACATGATTAAAAGAAAAAGAATAAGAGTAAAAAGAATAATTTTTCCACTGGAACAAAGTCTGAAAGTCACTTTACTGAACCACAGATTGATTTAACATATAACATATAAATCAACTAGTGAAGCTCAACACATCGATATGGTATCCTCTTAGTATCGTGATATAATCGTTTATTTAGCATCAGGACGAGGCGTGGCCAACGGGTCTCTTCCTCTCCCTCTAGGGCTCCAGCTGTGGTTTAAACCACAGAGTCTAGACCCGCAGGAACCCCCCTGTGAAAGTGGTACAGTCCAGCAACCTGTTACTAGGAGGATTTATAAAACTGTAAATCCCAGTCGCTACGCACAAATATTTAACTTGTGATTTAAATATTAGGACATTCAAAGGACTTCTGTCTCGTCCTTCTTCTTTTTATTTTGAAAATCAAGACAAACGAATCACTTGAGCATTGAACGCAGTGTTCAATTTCTCTCTCCCCCGTACTCTACTCTATCTCTCTCTCTCTCTCTTTCTCTCTCACTACTTAAACTTGTACATTTCTGGAATCTTGAAACCCATCAACATCATTCACAAAGCTGTTATAGTTGTTATATATATAATCCTACACATCCATTCTCTCATCACAAAGCTGTTATAGTTGTTATATATATAATCCTACACATCCATTCTCTCATCACAAAGCTGTTATAGCTGATATATAATCCTACACATCCATTCTCTCAACTCTCAGGCTTTACTATGTCTCTGCTCTAAATACAAAAACGTGACCTTATTTCCTCTCAGTCTCCAACCGGTGACCTTTGGCGTGTTAGATGAACGTGATAACCACTACACTTCAGAAACTGAAGATTCATGAGCTAACAAGTGG
>NC_140294.1:7755125-7843625 GCF_964030765.1 Micromesistius poutassou
TAAACCACGTGTTGAACATTTACCACTCCGAGTCAAACCTAGCCCAAACCACGACACCACAAAGGATGAAATGAGTTGTTCATCGCACCCCCCCCCCCTCAGCTCCCCGCCGTCAAGGCAACCAAACTAGAAGTATGTGGAGGGATTCTAATTCAAGCGACATGTAGCTGCGCCCTTCATGGACGACCTGTTGAATGAGGGCAGTGTTTCCCACACATAGGCCAATGTGTGGCGCTGCGTCACAGATTGAACAATGAGTGCCACAAATTGATTCCGCTTTTCTTATTTTTTTTTACTTGAATGCGATTTTTAAATGTAACTCTGCCAGCCCGTAATCGGCACCACCCCACCCCCCCCCCCCCCCCCCCCCTCAACAATCCCGTCCGTCCGTCCGCCCGCAACCCAACTCCCCCCCCACCACCCCCCCCGGTCAACAATCCCGTCCGTCCGTAAGCATGACGCGGGTGGTCATGCTTACGTTATGACCACCCGCGGTCATAACGTAAGTATTATAAGCAGTGGCGGTTTTAGGCACGGGCGAAAAACGTGACACATGAGACACATGAGAAAGAAAATGATCCGCGCATTTTCTATTATCGATAATACCCCCCCCCTGTCAACAACTCCGCCAGCCGGTAATCGCGGCTCCCCCCCCCCCCCCCCCCCGCCGTCAACAAATCCACCACACATTGCTACCTGGTCTGTGGGAAACACTGGAGGGGGTGAGGGTTCAGAGACCCAGGCCGTGTCCGCCATGCCCTGGAATCCAGGAGCCGAAACCGGAGTCAAACCCCAGGGTTCAGATCCCACCGTCTTCGCCCAAACGGTCGGTGAACGTCGTTCCGCTCCGCTCCGAGCGCGCGGCTCGCTCTCTGGGCGGCGCTGAAGGGCCCGTGGGTACCCTGGTGGACGTCAGGACCCAGGGACTCGGGCGGCCAGGTGTGTGTGGAGGTGTGGAGCTCTGTGTGGGCAGCTGTGGATCTCCAGGGGCTGTGGCGCATTTCACCCGCAACGCCTGACGCTTACAGCGCTCACAGACGACGACGGCGGCGGCCATGGACGCGTGGCGCCTGCCGTGGGTCGCAGCGCGGCCCTCTGCCCCTGAGAACTCTGCGCCCAAAGCGCTTTTAAAAAGAAACCTGAGGGGGGTTTGAACCCCCGCTGAAACAGAGGGCTGCTGGGTAATGAACTGCTGTGCCCTCGTGTCCGTTTGTGTTGGAGTCATCCCTCAACGGTGCACACTGAGGGATGTCACGCGTGTGTTTCTCTTCTTCACAGGGGTGAGGGTGTTGTGTTCATCTCCGACACATCGCCGACACACACAATGAAAAGTAAAAAAGACATTCATCTGTCTTTCGGCAGCGTCTCCGTCGCCACGCGGGAAACGGACCTGACCCCCCGGTCAGAAGCGGCGGGTTCTGCTCTCGTTGAGGTGCTGCTTCGTCAGAGGAAACCCGTTCTACTGCAGAGCTTCGACCAGAAGCCCTGTTCCAACTGACCCTGGACCAGGGGCTGTGCGTCGCTCCTCTCGTCCACCTCTTCACCGAGACCCGGAGGAGAACCTGCCGCTGCCTGGTGACCCCGTGGACGGACCCTCCCTTCACCCTGGGAGGATGAAGCCCACCTTCCGCCCGTCTGTCGTGGCGGTGGACGGTGTGACGAGCCGCGCTGGGGGACGACAGACCTTGAGCCGGGCGTCGAGGCCGTTCAGACCTCACGGTAGACGTCCATCGGTGATCCTGTGCAGCGCGCTCTCCGCCTGAGGTGAGTTCAGCGGGAACGTCTCCCCCCCGACCGCCACCGAGCACCACCTGGTTCCGCGGCGCGTGAGACGTGACGCGCAGGCTGAGACCCTCAGCCCATCCAACGCCCCCCCCCCCCCCCCCCCAGCGCAGAAGAACTCTTCTCGGCGAGCTCAGGAAGAGAGACGGACCCCCCCAGGGAGGGGGAGAGGGGGGGGGGGGGAGACGGACCCCCCCAGGGAGGGGGAGTCTGAGGTCGTGACCCCCCCGGCCCTCTCCTCCTGAACCAGGGGGGTCGCGGTGAGTCCAGTCTCCCCCCAGAGTCCATGACTCCCATGACCCGGTAGGGAGGGGGGGGGGGGGGGCTCCGTGGGGGGCTCTCAGTGGGGCCGCCACACCGACGGCCCCCAGCCAATGGGCGCGTGAGGAGCACCTCAGGGCGTGGCCCCATGAAGCACACCATACACACACACACACACTGGAGCTCCTCTTCCACTGTACCCCAGGCCTGGACTGGGACAAACCAGACGATCCACGGGTGTACTGGTCCTGGAGCTCCTCTTCCACTGTACCCCAGGCCTGGACTGGGACAAACCAGACCGATCCACGGGGTGTACTGGTCCTGGAGCTCCTCTTCCACTGTACCCCAGGCCTGGACTGGGACAAAAATTCAGCCCTGGACTTTTTGGTCCAGACTGGCCCACCACAATCCGCGTGCAGATACTGTGCCAACGCGGCCCGTTGATGTACTGTACATATAATCACACAAGCCCTAATAACACGACTATACTGAATAATATTATATGATATATAATATATATATATATATATGAGCCTTGAATAGAATAAATGATGACTACACAGTGTTAACACAGTTAATCAGTGTTTTATTAGTTTTAACTGTATAATGTGAAAGGGGTCGTTGTTTCCTTGTCTCTTATTTGATGTAATTTAATCTGAAAATTTCCATAAATAAAGTGCTCAAAAAAAAAGAAAAAGAAAGGACAATAAACCATAAACACTGACTTAAAAATATATAAAGCATATTTGAACAAATCGGACTGTGTATTGATACTTAAAACACTTTAACTCTGGTGACCTGATTTGAGGGATGTAATTATAGGTCAAATTGTGAAAATAGCAGATCTACATGCTCAAACAACACCACATTGCAACATGTGAGTTTTAAGCTTGTAGATCTGCAAATGTATGGCATCCTTTGATAAAAACATAAAACAGTGGTTAATAAAAGCAACTACCGATTAATCAGGATAGTATATTATTTCCCAACACTTTAGATTTAGTTGTAACACACCACACACTATGCAGATGTCAAGTAAAGTTCATAGACAACGGTTCTGAACATTTAATGAGTGTTTATCCACAACGTGTTAGCTAGCACACACACCTGCTATCACCACCACCAATCTCCTCCTCCTCCTCCTCCTCCTCTCCTCCTCCTCCCCTCTCCTCCTCCTCCTCCTCCCCTCTCCTCCTCCTCCTCCTCCTCCCCTCTCCTCCTCCTCCTCCCTCCTCCTCCTCCTCCTCCTCCCCTCTCCTCCTCCTCCTCCCCCTCTCCTCCTCCTCCTCCCCTCTCCTCCTCCTCTCCTCCTCCCCCTCTCCTCCCCTCTCCTCTCCTCCTCCCCTATCCTCCTCCTCCTCCTCCTCCCCTCTCCTCCTCCTCCCCCTCTCCTCCTCCCCTCTCCTCCTCCTCCTCCTCCCCTCTCCTCCTCCTCCCCTCCTCCTCCTCTCTCCTCCTCCCCTCTCCTCCTCCTCCCCTCCTCCTCCTCCTCCTCCTCCCCTCTCCTCCTCCTCCTCCCCTCTCCTCCTCCTCCTCCTCCTCCCCTCTCCTCCTCCTCCTCCCCTCTCCTCCTTCTCCTCCTCCTCCTCCCCTCTCCTCCCCTCTCCTCCCCTCTCCTCCTCCTCCTCCTCCTCCCCTCTCCTCCTCCTCCTCCCCTCTCCTCCTCCCCTCTCCTCCTCCTCCTCCTCCTCCTCCCCTCTCCTCCTCCCCCTCCTCCTCCTCCTCCCCTCTCCTCCTCCCCTCTCCTCCTCCTCCCCTCTCCTCCTCCCCTCTCCTCCTCCTCCTCCTCCTCCCCTCTCCTCCTCCTCCCCTCTCCTCCCCTCTCCTCCTCCTCCTCCTCCTCCCCTCTCCTCCTCCTCCCCTCTCCTCCTCCCCTCTCCTCCTCCCCTCTCCTCCTCCTCCCCTCTCCTCCTCCCCTCTCCTCCCCCTCCTCCTCCTCCTCCCCTCTCCTCCCCTCTCCTCCTCCTCCTCCCCTCTCCTCCTCCTCCCCTCTCCTCCTCCTCCCTTCTCCTCCTCCTCCTCCTCCCCCTCTCCTCCTCCTCCCCCTCCTCCCCTCTCCTCCTCCTCCTCCCCTCTCCCCCTCCTCCTCCTCCTCCTCCTCCCCTCTCCTCCTCCTCCTCCTCCTCCTCCTCCTCCTCCTCCCCTCTCCTCCTCCTCCTCCTCCCCTCTCCTCCTCCCCTCTCCCCCTCCTCCTCCTCCTCCTCCTCCCCTCTCCTCCTCCTCCTCCTCCTCCTCCCCTCCTCCTCCTCCCCCTCCTCCTCCTCCTCCTCTCCTCCTCCTCCTCCTCCTCCCCTCTCCTCCTCCTCCTCCTCCCCTCTCCCCCTCCTCCTCCTCCTCCTCCTCCCCTCTCCTCCTCCCCTCTCCTCCTCCTCCTCCTCCTCCTCCCCTCTCCTCCCCTCTCCTCCCCTCTCCTCCTCCTCCTCCTCCTCCCCTCTCCTCCTCCTCCTCCCCTCTCCTCCTCCTCCTCTTCCCCCTCCTCCTCCTCCTCCTCCTCCTCCTCCTCCTCTTCCTCCTCCTCCTCCTCCCCTCTCCTCCTCCTCCTCCTCCTCCTCCTCCTCCTGTACCACCATGGCAGAGGGAGCCTCACTGTCACTGTCCGTGTCCGCCTGTGACCCCTGCTGAGAGGGACCCGCCGCGGCCAACGCAGCCGAAGCCCCGGAGCCGGAGGCCACGCCCCCGCCGCCAGCCCCCGCTGCAGCAAACATGTCTGACGTGTTTCTGCTCTCAGCAGCATCACTAGCCAGAGCTTTTCTTTTCTTTTTCCCTCAGCTTTTCTGCACCGCCTTTTCGTTTTTTCTCCATTTTAGTTTTTTGTGTGTGTTTCTCTTCTCTCTCGTAATGATCGCTCATCATTAAAGGTGATTGGGCGAGGGGGGGGGTCTGAAAATGCGTGGGCGGGACTATGGGCCTCTGTAGCCTACAATAGGGCCACTGGGCCAGGTATTGTTTAGACAGACAAGCCACTGGGCCTCTGTGGGCGGCAGCTGAGCTCTGTGGGCCGCTGCGTGTCTCTCTCCCTGGGCTGCAGAATTTTTTTTTTAAAAAGGCAGCCACTGCCGGCCCATTACTGAAAACTCCTGGTACGCCCTATGGCCAACCCAGGCCTGCAGACGTACCAGCTTGTATTGTACGATTTCAACTACATCATACTATGATCACTTGTTTAATGATGATAAAGATTTATATATCTGTCCATGTTAACAAATACACAGAAAGCTAACTTATAACAGAACCATAGCACAATAGACAAGTGCGCTGTGTTGTTGTTTGAATGTATGAATGTTGACATGACCTTAAAAGGGCTTCCTCTCATCCTGGAGTATCTCTGCGTCGCAGGCTCTCAGCAGCCCAACCACGTGATTGGCTGAGGCCTGGTCGATGTCACGCGTCAGCGGGTTGGACTTCTCCGAAACAGGAAGTTCAGACTCGTAGTCTGGAAACTTTTTGGAATCAAATGAAAGTAAACTGCATGAATGAAATGTATTTAATTCATTAAATAGCATTTTGAGAAATGGTATTGAGAAATGAATGAGCTTCTCATGATATCAGAAGAGAAAAAGAGTCAATATTCTGACCTCGTCATTTTTCACCTGCTTTAGCAATGTTATCGTTTGTTTCTCATGCCAATAAAGCTTTTATGAATTGAATTGAAGGTCATCCTGCTGTTCTATTGGTTCACTCTGTGCTGAAGGAGCCAAGCGATTGGTCCCAGCTAAGACGTTGTCATACACAGGAACAGGAAGAGACTGACAGGGAGAGAGGGAGAGACAGAAAGGTCCATTAGAAAAGCCTTTTAAAAGGCTTCATGCACTTCTGGTTGAGAGAACCTTGGAGGAGACTAATGACGTCATGGAGGAGGCTGTGGGCCTCCCTTCGTCTTCGTCCTTCTTTGAAATGATTCCTCCTCCTCATCACTGCAAGGAATGGTGAGCTGGTAGGACTAATTCAATCATTGACATCACTTCCTCCATCGCTGTCTCCTCACTGGCAGAAGTCTTTCCAGCCCCCTGTTTGTCAGTCTGTTTTGCCTTGATTCATATAAAATAGAACTCCCATTGAATATGGTGTCATTAAATGTGCAGGATTTATTGGCACCTAGCGTCGGGGCTGCAGAATGCAACCAACTGAATCCTCCCCCCTCCCCACTCCCTTTTCAACGACGTAGGGGATGTAAAGATGTCCTGTACTGCATGGAAATCCTAAAAGAGGTCTTCGTCCACCACGGCATCGAGTAGGAGAGAGTCAAAGGATGAGGTTTCTTGTAATTCTATTCAAGACTATGAGTCATAGCTTGCAAATAAGATCGTCATAATGATCTAACTACCAGAATAGCGGGCCTGTCGGACAAGTTGCTCCTCCACACTTGGTCAAGTGTGCATGTAACAAGCATTCCGCAGCTCACACACACACACACACACACACACAGCACGCACACACTGCACTTACGTACACACACACCACATACACACATACAGCACACATACACACAAGCACGCGCGCAACACCACACACACACGACTACGGCAAGTCGAGATAACAGCCCCGACGTCGATACACTCTCCCAGCTCAGACGTCTATTATAGACTACACTTTATACTTAACTATTTATTTCTTAAATATTACTTGCCTCCTTGAGGAGGCAAGTCCGCAATGCCTTATGATATTGATATCTCCCCTCCCCCTTCCCACTGTTTTAACGGCCCCGCCGTCGACACTCTCCCAGGTAAGACGTTCTGCTATAGACTGTAGAAATTACGATAAAAGTAGTCAACACAATTTGTCACATCGACAACGAAACAGAGTGTTGTTTATTTTATCATATCATTTTTTTTTAATTCAAACATGCTCCGACCGGCATATCAAACAAGTGGCGCTATCTTAAAGAGCGTCCCTGTAGCGCAGAACGAAAACATGTCAATAACACAGTATGATGAATTATGTCTATAGAGTCAACCACAAGACTACACTTTGTTGCTAAAATGTAATATTACTCTCCTCCTTGAGCCTTCCGAAATGTCTTTACACTTTGTTGCTCAAATTTTATAATAAGATAAGATACACTTTATTGTCCTTGAAGGAAATTTGTCTTGGACTCCAATGCTGTCATATAAAGCTGCTTTACAGTAATAACAGTACAGGTACAGACCTGTACTGTACCTGTAATCTCATCCTTGAGCCTCAAGAAATGATATTGATATCCCCCCTGCCGACTGTTTTAGTTGTTTTTGTGGTGTTCCCAACACAGAATTAACCAGTGTGGTAGATCAGTTATGTATGTTCAATATGATTGGTACTTAATAAGGTGGTCATCTATTGGTTGTCCTGTAAAGTATATAAGGCAGAATCGCCACCAGGGGGACCTCTTGGTACTCTGCTCTGCCTGGATAGCTTCACGCTATTGGTTACCTGGTTATAAATAATTATAAAACGGGGGGCCTAAATCAAGTGATCTGATTGGTTCCCAACCGTTGTATATTGAGCGTATACACACAGCTATGACGCCCGTTCAGTTTACAGAGTTCAGTATCACTCCGCGCCTAACTTGAACTGTTGTTTATGTATATATAAAAGCGATAGCATAGTTCACTGAAGCCTAAAAACATGTTGATTGCTGGAGAGGGTGGAAATGTTGTAAAGCAATAGGCACACGGTCGGCAATTTAGCCTACTATCGAGTTCGAGTGAACTCGATAGAAGGCTAAATTGCCGGCGAACCAAGCTACCGTCTTTAGCCTAGCCTTCTCTCTGAAGGACGCTACAGTGTGTTGCATAGCAACCGCCGTACACTTTGCCGGCAGCCAGGAGGGACTACTTTTTTGTATTCGTTAAAAAAAATGCTTTTCCGACTTTCTAGCTTTTTCAAAATTGAGGGTGTCTATGACTTTCATTTCGCCATATTTACGTAACCGTTTTATAAAAGCAATAGATCACTTCAGTCAGTGATATACGGTCATTATACCACAGTGAAGGGGGTCGCCGCCCCTCCGCTGCGCGTCGGGACGGACAACGCCCCTTAACTGTGGTATAATGAGCGTATACCACAGCCTGTCGTGATCTATTGCTTAATTATACTAAGTCATGAGTCTGCCGTGTGCGCTTCAAGTTCCTCTTAAACAGTTAGAACTTAAATAGTGTTTAAAACACAACAATTTTATTTTTATAAATTTTGGTGTGTATGACTGTGTGACTGTAGGCGACTGCTGCCTGTCTTGGCCAGAAATCTTGAAAATGAGATTTCAAGATTTCATCTTGCCCCCCCCCCCCCCCCACCACACACAAGCCCTGCTTTATTTCACTATAGTTAGGTAGGTTGCTGCCTTAGCTGTTGTTACTACAGTTTATTTCACTAAGGTGCTTCTGTAAATGAACACAATTTTCAATTTCAGAAGAAGCTGTTTGTTATTATTATTTTTAACTAACCAATAGAAGTTGCCATGCATTTTTAAAATGTCAACGCACTTTGAGTCCTGAATAACAGTAAAATATATAGAGGGTATTCGCACGCCCCTTTTTACGTCGCCGCGGCCATTTTGTTGACATGACACTGATTGAGAGTGAGTTGTCTGAACTGAGTGAAGTGAGCTGTCGTTCTGAGTTATCAATATTATGGCTTCGTTCGCACGTTATCAAATGGAAACCATCCATCGTAACGTTACAACTTACTCCCTGTGATAAAATAATGTATAGACTGTGCGCTAGACCGATCTAACGGGGTCATCCCTATGTTCCCCGCTTTGTATGTGACCGGTGTTTTTCGTAGGTGGAATCCGGAAGAATGAATATTAGGGTTACGGTTAGGTTTAGGGTTAGGATGAGGGTTATGGTTAGGGTGAGGGTTATGGTTATGGTTAGGGTTAGGAGTCAGCGTGTGAGTTTGCCTGACAGGCTGTCTGTCCAATCCTAGCGCTTGAGGCTGAACATTTTCCGGATTCCACCTATGAAAAACGCGACCGGGGAACATAGTTTACGCTCCCGATCTAACTCTAACTACTACCACAGGTAACTCTCTCGTTACCTGTGGTGAAATGTTGGGAACAGACTTCGCTATGAGTAGTCGGCTGAAGTCTCGCCTATTAATTCTAGCCAGCCATAAATCTCTCCTTCGCTGGCTCAAATCCTCAGTTTGTCGCGTAGAGCCTATGTTAGGAATGTCAACTATGTCAACAATATGGCCGCCGCGAACGCGGTGACGTTTATAGAATAAGGTCTATTGAATAATTGATTTGCATGCATAGTATACTACACTTTTCATTGAACAATTACCCCTGTAATCATTATAATGTATTTTATATTATAATGTGATGCAATATCTTCACATAGCCACAGGGGTCAGGACCGAGCACATATAATAAAAAGCTGTAACACCTGCACATAGCCACAAGGGGGCAGCAGCTGATCACACATACAAGGAGGGGGCAGGCTTTTAAAGCCATAGAAGACGCCCATCCCTACCTGCTATTTAACCTCAGACTCAGACGACAGAAACCCCTGGGCAGCGTATTGATAAGATATTCAGCTAGGAGTCGCTCCACACATGAAATATACAATTCCTCTCCTTTTGCTTCATAGATAATAGGCCAGAACCTTTACCAAATAAACTGAGTTAAAAGCGATCCTGTTTAGGCTACCTTTTCTGAAAAAGAACACAACTATGTAATCAAATGCTCACACACTAGCTGCTTTCACACATACGTGTAAGTCCTGATATTCTCCTGCTATTCTCCTGATGGGCCGTATGTGCGAACAACATATCCAGACATTTGTACCCTGAAAATCTCCTGAATAATACTATCCCTGAGGTAGTATTTTCTCCGTAGGAAATGTAAATGACCTTATATGTAAATTAGGAGTCGAAAGTCTGTATTTCTCACACCACTTGAGTGGGCGTGTTGATGACACTTCTGCATATCCTTGAGTGGCCCCCTAAATGATAACCAGCCTGTTGCCTTTTGTTCGCTGAATGGTTAAAAAATATTTAAATGTTGGCACTGCTTTTAAGAAGTCATTCGTGGTGGACGCTAAAAGATAGGTCTTATCATAACCCTAAAATATATTAACTTTATTACAGGCTCTAGACCCAATAGACAACAACAGATACAAGATTCTCACAAAACACACCTTAAAGTGTGTTAGTTCCATCATGGGATAGTTGAATGGCTTCCTGTGTCTGTCCTTGGTACCTCACTCCCAGTTCTTGGGCTTTTGTAGACGCCTTCTTTCTCCTGGGGAAGAGAACAGACGGATAAAGAAGCAACAGGAGAAATCCATGTCAAAGAATGAAGGGAGAGAGAGAATATACCTCATCCAGAGGAAGACGAGGAGGGCTATGGGGGATAGTAAGGCCGCAGCGGTTCCTACAGCAACTAGTGTGTGTGGTGATGGTGAGGAACCTGCAACATCCATAGGCCAGTATTAGACTGTGTGCTCAAGTCCTTAAACCTGACCCTTTGAAACATCAAAGGTGTTGGTCTATCAGATGAACGATTACCTGTCACATAAATGGACAACAAGGTGGAATTATGACGTCCGATTCCATTATGCGCTCTGCAGTAATAGTTTCCTCCATGCTGGGATGAGATATGAGCGATGGTGTAGTTCTGTCCTGATTGTCCCACTGAGTCTTCATGGTCCTTGAACCAGGTGAAGTCAGCTGCTGGGTTGGCATCACTGCTGCAGCTCAGAGTCACTGAGCTGCCCTCCTCTATCTCACCAGAGGGACTTGAATACACAGATGTGTTTTTAGGCCCATCTGGAGGTCATTGTAAAAACATGTTGAAACATAACATGGATTAGTATTAACGATATTGGAAAGAAAAGCTTTGAGAGCTTTTGAATTGAATACATGATGAATAAATATCTTAAACATGAGAGAACTGCTCCATGAGTGTTTTCATGTTCAACCTTTTGCATTTAAAACAGAACTCTCATATTATAAAATAGCAGAGAGTGATGATTCATGTAGACGAGGTTTAGCTGAGTAGGTGAGTGCTGCTCAACTATTGTTCTTCTTAGGGTTTATTCTTTCTTTCTTTCTTTCTTTCTTTCTTTCTTATTCTCTACCAACTTTGGGACCCTACTCCTTCCACAACTTTTCACCTAGAGACTCTATTCTAATTTGAAAATGTTCAGATTAGCTTGGAATCGCTATCGCTATCATTAACATATTTTAAACTTTTTAAGATATTCTACTTTTAAAATACCTTTTTTTACAATGACGTCAATGGGATGACCTCAATTGTAAAGCCGTCCGCCCGTTCTCTGACTCTTCAACTACTTCAGACTTAGTCACCTTGAACCGTTGACCTTCGTCCCAACATTTAAAGGTCCCATGGCATGCTATTTCATGGACGCTTTAATATAGGTGTTAGTGGGCCCCTAATACAGTACTTGAAGACGTTCAAGAAATCCAGTCTTGGTGCAGTTACAGCCACTACGAGCCAGTCCCACAATGTCTTTAGAGGCGGGTCCAGGTGGAGGGTGGGGGCGTGGCCCTGAGCAGCTTGTGGCCACGGTACCATGCGCTAGTGTTTACAGTGGAACACTGAACACTCCGGGTGCTCCGGCAGGAGTCCTGGAGCTCTATATCTAAATAATATCATATTATATTTAGATATCTATATAATATAATATATATATTATCATGGTCAAAAGCTGTTTGCGCCTCCGGATGATATTATGAATCTCAAACGACTGCATCGGGTTCTCAGACGCCTCTGGTTCTTCCACTTCCACGTCAATATTAGGTACAGACTGAACCGCGAAATGGAGGAGAAGGGGATTGTTGCCCGGGGTTGTCTGCGTCGGGTTGGTTGAGAAGGAATTGTGAACCGCGACATGGAGGAGAAAAGGATTGTTGCCCAGACCGCCCCCGGGGCTGCCTGCCGAACGCTGGCCGCCCCCGGGGCTGCCCGCCCAGCCCCGCTGCCACGGCAGCAGTCCGTCGGAGCCCCGCTGGCCGCCCCCGGGGCTGCCCGGCTCCGACGGACAATCCTGGGCAACAATCCTTTTCTCCTCCATGTCGCGGTTCACAATTCCTTCTCAACCAACCCGACGCAGTCTAGTCTTTTCACCAAATGGGAGCTTTATGCAAGCTTGCGTTATTGTGTTGCGTGTGTAACGGATGCCAACTAGCCTGGGCTAGCTGGCGTTAGGACGTTTGTAAATCCTCACACCCCTAGCCTTAAGTACGCTTCTAGCCGCTGAGTTAGAGGCCTGTTCGACTCCCATGCCGGTATTGTCGTAGTTAGAGAGGTGGCAGGTTCGAGACCCGCGAGCGGTCGAACTGCTCTCTGCTACATATGTTATGCGCCATAACACCAACAGCAGAACGGTTCCAAATAACAAAGAACACTTGCGTTACAGTGTGTGTATTCACACACACACACACATGTGGCGCTCTCACGGTCCTAGCTCATTGTCTCATTGTTGGGCCAAATTCTCTGAGCGGGCCAAGCAGATAAAGGGGAGGTAACCTGGTCCCGGATCACGTCATACTAAGTAAGATAGCTACTTCTCGGTTTACACCTAACGCAATTTTTAGCTACTGGGGGACCATAGGGAGGCTAGGGGAACTCAACTTAATGTTAGAAAACCTCATAAAGTGAAATGTTCATGCCATGGGACCTTTAACAAATCAATGTCCTCTGATCTAAACTGATTTTCGATATCATTTAAACTTTTTCCAGAATCAATATTTTAATTTCATACCCGCTTCATATATTTTCAATTGGTCGTCCGTTGAGGACAGAGCGGGATGACGTCTCTAGACTCAACGAGTGAGTGACGTCATCACGTCACTCACTCTACCTTTTAACACCAATACTTCACCTAGAAACACAATGTCTAGCTTAAACGGTTATGTTATTTCTTGTTACACTGGCGCTAAAATGATTAATCGATTGTAAATATGATTATTATATATGGGGTGTGTGTGCAGGGACCCCGTTTATATGGCTAGAGGCTAGGTGATTGGTACATATCTGCTGTACTCCCGCTAGAAGCTAAATGCTAACAATAATGCTAGAAAATGATCATTTTACCTTCATGCTATTCACACAAAAGAGGTGTCACATGAAAGCTGAGACTCCAAGGAGCTCAACGGTATGAGCCTCATCATGTTCTGAGCTTATTTTGATCAATAGATTTGATGGAATAAGGTCAATAGGTTCTGTTCAAATCCCTTCACTTGATTTTAGCCATTTAACATTTCTTTAAATCTTCAACTATGTGGCTTTACTAAAATATATTTTCAACCTCACTTTGCACTACAGCACTCACCGCATATTCTGTAGGAAATGCATTTTCTGGTTTCCTCTGTATTAGTGTGTTTTACTCACACTTCACATCGATGGAGATGGATTCTGATGTTGTCCCTCTCTCATTCTTAGCTTCACAGAGATATTGTCCAGTGTTTGAAGACTGGATGTGATCAAAGACGACCTGTTGACCCAGGCCCGTCACTCTGGAGGAATCATCTGTAGTAACCTTGAACCAGGAGAAGTTAGCTGCTGGGTTGGCATCACTGCTGCAGCTCAGAGTCACTGAGCTGCCCTCCTCTATCTCACCAGAGGGACTCACGCTCACTGAGGGGGTCTTTGGAGCATCTGGTGGCAGGTGTGTTGATAACAAGTGTTAGTTAAATGTATCACAAAAGTATTATCAAACATGTCAGGCTAGTATCATTGCCCTTTTCTTTGAAGCGTCACCAAAGACAAACATCAGCCTGCAGTCACCACCTCTGGCTCAACAGTGTTATTGCAGTCACAGGTAAACTGGGCCAATCAGAAACAGATGAAGTGGGATGTAATATACACATGGTACATTGAACGGTGAGGGTCTTTTGGGGAGAGCGGAGGGGTCGGTCACTTCTGACGGAGCAGGAGTAGTTCCCAGCATGCCTTGGGGTGGCGTGCTCCAGAACCAGCTGGTTATTTGGTTCCTCCAACAGGGAAACGTTGTTCTGGTACCAGATGTAGGAGGGTGGACCAGTCAGAGGACAACTGGTGATACAGCTCAGTGTCACTCTCTGGCCCTCTGTCACCGTGGCAACAGGGGTCACGTCCACGCTCAGGCCTGAATAAGTAATATATAGTATATAATTAAACCGCTGTAGAGTCCTGACTGTTTAATATTATTAGTATTATTGGCCGACTATATATAAAGTATTACCTGTGACGGTCAGAGTTGTACCATGTAAATCACCTTTCCATTCATGGTTCTTTGTTGTTCCATAACATCTGCCCTCATGTCAGTGTGGAGTCGACTTACACACTAAAGGGGAATGGAGGCGTTCGTATCCTTCAACAGCGCAGGAATAGCTGTCATAGTAGGGAGGCTTTATTTTTAAACTCTTCCCTCCTTCACTGATATGCCGTCCGTTCTTGTACCAGATGTAGTTAGGGTTACCAGCTAGTTCACACGTGTAACCACTGGAATATTTCAGATATTGTTCGTAATATGAGAACCGATCTGACCAGATCTGCAGATCTGGGTCCAAGAAAAAATGATTCAAAATGATTACAGATTACAGACTCACACACACACACACACACAAACACACACAATGTTGAGTAGTCTTATAATTCTTCAGAGTATACCTTTCACTGTTAGCTCCACTCCTGTTGGACCAGTAAATACTGTCTGGTTTGTTATGAACCTAAACTTGTACCAAGCAGAGTCAGTGTTTCTCAGGTCTTTGATTATCAGGGTACACTTTCCTTTACAGCTGGACAAGCTGCAGATGATCTCTTCACAGCTGTGTTCAACACGACCTGCATAGGCTGTATCACCTAGCAGTCCATTAGGTTGGTTTGCCTCTTCAGTAAACCACAGTCTTTCTACCGGGGCAGAGCGGTACTGTAGTTTGTAAGGGTATTCATACGCACAGCTGATGTTAACCGTTGATCCCCTTAAAGCACAGACATTACTAGTTGTGTATCTCACTGCCCAGTCACGATTACCCTTTAGTGCTGTAAAACAAAAGAACACATCTCATTGAGAATGAACAAGACAGAGGTTCAACTGAGGAAATGCAAGATCATGAGATACATTAAGATATGGAGGCTGTTGGGCGGAGCTGGAAACTACAGATACATGCGACCACTGAACTGTGGGTTCAAGTTTAACGTGCAAAAGTCAGAACAAAAGGAAGTGACAGAGCCAGCAGGAAATGGCCGTCTGTCAAATCTGTATGTTCCTCTCAAATGCATCTGCAACACTCAAATGTAGCAACACCCAGAATATCATTATCTACATAAAGATCTACAAATTGGGGATGGATGGATGAAAAACAAAGACTGGATATTTATCATGCTCACCCATTGAAAGAGTTCAACTAATTGTTCAGAATGTCAATGTACCAACCTGGTAGTGACAGAAGGAGAGCTAGAAATACTCTCACTGCTGAAGACATTTTCATAGTTTCTCCTCTCCTCTCACGTTGAGATATTTAAACACACCTGCGGGTAGAAAATGAAACTACCGGTATACATTAAAGTAGAAATATGTCCAAATCCTTCCTGGTGTTATTTATTTATTATTTATTTATTTATTTTGTGCGATAGTTCTTAGTACCTGTGCTGTAGAGATGAAGGTCAGGTTCATAAGCAATAAAAGAAGACATAAAGGAAATAAAGCATCTTACTGTAGAGGAAGAAGCTGGTCTGACGGTGTCTGTGGTCGGCCTGGTTGTGAAAAGACGCACATTAATGTTGAAGTACTTCCTTTATCTACACACAATTTATACGCAGCGGAAATATCATGGTCTGCTGGGCTTGGTTCAGAGTCACTTTCTGACCAATCAACAAGACATGGGGGATGGGTTGGTGGTATCACTGGGATGATCTCAAATAATGACTGTGGCAGAAATGGCCTTGGGGCAGGGGTGGACAGTAACAAAGTACATTTACTTGAGTACTGAACTTAAGAACATTTTTCGAGTGTCTTTCTCTTTCCTTAACTATACATTTTTATGGAAATGTATGACTTTTATTCCACTACATTTGGAATACAAATAATGTACTTTTGACTCCACTTCTCTCTCTGACCTCCAGAGCATCATGGTCATATCTGAAGTCCATGTTGGAGGTCTTTGAAATGAAGAAAGATTCCTAACGTTTAATATGTTTGCCCTGTTTTCCATGCCCAAACTTCCCCGTCCAACCTGAGAAAGCTGTCATTTCTACAGGCTTTGTAGCATATTCTACAATCTTTTAATAATATTTAACCATGAGGATATGATAGATAGATACTTTTATTGATCCCCAAGGGGAAATTCAAGGTCACAGTTTCTTTAAAGACATCACACATAACATACACATACAACAAACAGGGTCATAAAAAAGAGCTCCACATGAATACTATGGACATGATATGAGGGGGCAGTTTGTAAACTTTAGTTGCTGAAAAACGTGCTTCACTTGTTCCGGATTAAACTCTAGTTTTGCTTATTTTTTTGCCCAGATTTAGCAAAAGACGATCCTTCCAAACTGTTCTATAATTGTCATGTCACTTTTGCACACATATAAAATGAGAATTATATGTTAAATCTATCTTAATCTGAAGCTCAGTCGTATACATAAATCTAGATCCTAAATCTATATATGTTACAACCCTCTAGTCTAGGGGATAGAGGGGTTAACATAAAGCCAACTCAAACAGCCCAAAGAGTTTTGGTTTCCAAGTAAACAATAAGATTTATTGTAAAAAGAATATCAATTCTGAAAGAAACTATACGTCAGGGTGAGCCTGGGCCAAAATAACAAACATAACAGACGTACCTTTAACAAAAAGAGTCTTTCTAATTACATCTAAAAACAAAGGGTAAGCCTAGCTCCCTGACTTGGTAAAAAAAAAACAGGAGAAAATGGGCACCAAATAAAAGGCCACTCACCCCTACCAGCTTCCAATGGGCTGAACCAAAGTTGAACAAAACCTCAACATCTAACGTAAAACATGGCAAGAAGCACCTAAGAAAGCGAAAAGTGACCAATGGCCACAGTGGCAACAACCAGCACAAAACAAAGCTAACAGGCAGGGACACAAAAAGGTGCACGTATCAAACAAGCATGAGCTTGATGGAGCGTCCGGCAGACCAGGTGGAACTGATTAGGCCTTTTACCCAAAGGCAGAGGAACAAACAGAGAGAGGAAAACCAAACCCCCACAAATACATAGGATCACCCCAACCCACAAAGGTAAACATAATGTTTGTGTCGTTCAATAAGGGAATGCTGAACTACTACTGCCGTTCCCTGAGATAAGGCATCAGCCAACACGTTGTCACATCCCTTCTTATAGCTCATCTCAAGGTTGTAGTCCTGGACCATGAGAGCCCAGCGCATGAGGCCATGGTTGTGGTCATGCAGGACAGGAAGACCATTGGGTTGGTATTTGTGTACACCTCAGCAGGCAACGGGCTGGATCCCACATACACTTCAACATGCTGCTCCCTTCAAATGATGTGGTTCCTTGAATTTTAATTAAATTTAAATTATAGGTCATAGATTGCAAATAAGATAGCGATTATGATATACTTAAAAAGTGGTCCTTTCTCTGAGCTTTTTTTTTGTTCTGGGCTACTAAAGAAACATGGCAGGCTCCGTGGCATAGAGGACCCACTCCCTATGTATTGTAGCAGGCCCGTGGGTGTGGGGTTTCCACGCCACCAAGTCAAGTCGAAAAGAACCAACACACACACACACACAGCAGTAAAAGGTTCAGGGGGGTTTTATTTACCCACGGGTTTCATAATCCATATTCAAAACGTTCAGTCCAGGGGTCAGCTCCAGAAGTGTTCTCAATACAAGCGGTCGGTACACAGTAATCCATTCCGTACAGTCTTACTCTCATCTGCCAGTACACACAGTGTTAGCTCCCCAGAGGCTCACACAGACACCCTCCCGAATACCTAACCTATCTCTTCCCTTTTAACCACCCAGCACTCCAGGTTACCTCAGGTTTGTGTCGTTAATGGGAGGAAGTCCATGTAAGGCTTGGCGGTGGAGCCAGCAGGCTGCCAGATATCGCCATTCAAATAACACCCCCCTCACTCCTCCCTGGCGTCTGCCACAGTATATTTAAGAACCTTATTCTAGGAAACGAAAAGCAAAAGCTTCTAATTTTCATTGGATTATATTGAATTTAAACATAGTTAGGAATTTCATGTTGCATGTCTGTCAAGTATTTTCTGCTAGAAGCCACAAGATTCTCACAAAACACACCTTAAAGTGTGTTAGTTCCATCATGGGATAGTTGAATGGCTTCCTGTGTCTCTCCTTGGTACCTCACTCCCAGTTCTTGGGCTTTTGTAGACGCCTTCTTTCTTCTGGGGAAGAGAACAGACGGATAAAGAAGCAACAGGAGAAATCCATGTCTAAGAATGAAGAAGAGAGAGAATATACCTCATCCAGATGAGGAAGACGAGGAGGGCTATGGGGGATAGTAAGGCCGCAGCGGTTCCTACAGCAACTAGTGTGTGTGGTGATGGTGAGGAACCTGCAACATCCATAGGCCAGTATTAGACTGTGTGCTCAAGTCCTTAAACCTGACCCTTTGATACATCAAAGGTGTTGGTCTATCAGATGAACGATTACCTGTCACATAAATGGACAACAAGGTGGAATTATGACGTCCGATTCCATTATGCGCTCTGCAGTAATAGTTTCCTCCATGCTGGGATGAGATATGAGCGATGGTGTAGTTCTGTCCTGATTGTCCCACTGAGTCTTCATGGTCCTTGAACCAGGAGAAGTTAGCTGCTGGGTTGGCATCACTGCTGCAGCTCAGAGTCACTGAGCTGCCCTCCTCTATCTCACCAGAGGGACTCACGCTCACTGAGGGGGTCTTTGGAGCATCTGGTGGCAGGTGTGTTGATAACAAGTGTTAGTTAAATGTATCACAAAAGTATTAGCAAACATGTCAGGCTAGTATCATTGCCCTTTTCTTCAAAGAGTCACGAAAGACAAACATCAGACTGCAGTCACCACCTCTGGCTCAACAGTGTTATTGCAGTCACAGGTAAACTGGGCCAATCAGAAACAGATGAAGTGGGATGTAATATACACATGGTACATTGAACGGTGAGGGTCTTTTGGGGAGAGCGGAGGGGTCGGTCACTTCTGACGGAGCAGGAGTAGTTCCCAGCATGCCTCGGGGTGACGTGCTCCAGAACCAGCTGGTTATTTGGTTCCTCCAACAGGGAAACGTTGTTCTGGTACCAGATGTAGGAGGGTGGACCAGTCAGAGGACAACTGGTGATACAGCTCAGTGTCACTCTCTGGCCCTCTGTCACCGTGGCAACAGGGGTCACGTCCACGCTCAGGCCTGAATAAGTAATATATAGTATATAATTAAACCGCTGTAGAGTCCTGACTGTTTAATATTATTAGTATTATTGGCCGACTATATATAAAGTATTACCTGTGACGGTCAGAGTTGTACCATGTAAATCACCTTTCCATTCATGGTGATATGTTTTGAACTTGAAGCGGTACTCTGCTGAATCTGTGACTTTGAGGTCAGTGATTCTCAGAGTGGAGCTTCGTCTCCTTTCGTCAGAGTACTGAGCACGGCCTTTATATTCAGAGTCTGTCTTGAGGTCCCTGGGCTGTTGATTATCTCTCCATATATACCAGTATTTATCTGATATATAGGTTGATCCATACGTTCTGTATGTGCAGGAGATGTCCACTGATGTTCCTTGTAGAACACACATGGTTCTGGTGGTGTAGGACACTTTGTAACAACTGTAGACAGAGACACCTGAGAAAGGAATAGCACCGTTAGAGTTCTTGAAGCACTAATCTGGTGGAAATTTGTAGTCTTAGTGTTTACTTGGAGAATAACTATCTGGTTTAGTTCAATGAGAAAATACCAGAGTAGAAACTACAATAGAAGAAACTAAAAAGATATACTATAATAGAAGCTGTAGTTTCTACTTATTCCTTCGGTATCACTTTACAAGGGTTAATTAATGAACCATTCATTAACATTAATTAAAGCAGTCATTAACTTTAACTTACAGTGAATAACCAGTTCACTAATGGTCTAGTAATAATTGACTAATGGTGTTCATGTTAACTAAAGTATTGATTTATACATTAGTTCATATGGCTAGACTTAACCTTAACTCTAACTCTAACCCACAACCCTAACTCCTGTGCTAATATATATTAATGCTTATTACTGCATTTACTGAATCAACAGTAAATTAATGTACCCATATTGTCAAGTGTTACTATGCTTTCTAAAATGTATTCTTAATAAGGGTCCTCTTATATATTATGTAATTGATTGTCTTCCTACAGTAGATTTTGCTATGTAAGGTCCGATAGAGAAACTATTCCCTCCACCACAATGTGACAGAAAATATGTTTCTCTAATGACTTTCCATTCATAACACATGTAGTTATTATAGTTACTAATTCATAACACATAGTTATTACAAAAAGCTCCATAACATCTGCCCTCATGTCAGTGTGGAGTCGACTTACACACTAAAGGGGAATGGAGGCGTTTGTATCCTTCAACAGCGCAGGAATAGCTGTCAGAGTAGGTAGGGTTTATATTTAAACCCTTCACTCCTTCACTGATATGCCGTCCGTTCTTGTACCAGATGTAGTTAGGGTTACCAGCTAGTTCACACGTGTGACCACTGGAACATTCCAGATATGGTTTGATATATGAGACCTGCAGATCTGGGTCCAAGAGAAAAACTGTTATTCATAATGGTTCAGATTACAGACACGCACGCACGCACGCACGCACGCACGCACGCACGCACGCACACACACACACACACACACACACACACACACACACACACACACACACACACACACACACACACACAATGTTGGGTAGTCTTATAAGTCATCAGAGTATACCTTTCACTGATAGATTCACTCCAGTTGGACCAGTAAATCCTGTCTGGTTTGTTATGAACCTAAACTTGTACCAAGCAGAGTCAGTGTTTCTCAGGTCTTTGATTATCAGGGTACACTTTCCTTTACAGCTGGACAAGCTGCAGATGATCTCTTCACAGCTGTGTTCAACACGACCTGCGTAGGCTGTATCACCTAGCAGTCCATTAGGTTGGTTTGCCTCTTCAGTAAACCACAGTCTTTCTACCGGGGCAGAGCGGTACTGTAGTTTGTTAGGGTATTCATACACACACTCTGGGTGCTGGCGGCGTGCGTGTGCGCGGTGATGTCAGCGTTCAGGAGGTCCACCTCCAGCCGGTCGCTCCGGTAGACGGCCCCCAGCAGAGCCCCCCTGCAGCGGGGCTGGGGGTGCCCTGACAGACCCTGAGGGTGGAGGGGGTGGAGGTCAGAGACACACAGACACCACAACAGTCCAGTGGTCTGGGGGGTGTGTGACTGCCTGCTCTAAAGGTTGTGGGTTGGATGCCAGGTGTCCCCTGTCTAACCCGTAGGCGTCCTGGAGCCAGACGGCCCCTGAGGCTCCGTCAGACCACCCTCCTACGCGCGTCACTGCTAACAAAATGGACCCTTGTTTTGAAAAGAGGAGTGTGAGGAGATCTGTGTTCACCCAAACGTATACAACACATATTGAAGGAACACAAAGACACACAAAGGGAGTCTTCTTCTTCTTCTCCTTGATTATTGAGGCAGTTGTCAGGGACGCGGGAAGTCAGTTTGAGTTGGGGTTGCTGAGAGAAAGTATATATAATGACGTCATAATAAATGATGCGCAACATTCATGGTTTACGTAGTAATACGGCCAGCAACATTTTACACCAGTTTTAGAACGTTTTACACTACAGACATGTTGACCACCAACATGCCAAAGCAGCTATAGAACCTTATTCAGCAACGGACAGATCACACACACACGGAATGGAGGTTTATTTCTGATCAAGACCATTTATTATTGACGCCGGACTAAAGCCTAACGTAACAATAACGGGACGCGTTATTGACAGCCTAACAGCCTAAAGTAACAATTTGAACTTAATGTAAAAATAAAGAACTTTTACTAAACGTAACAATAAATAACTTCAAGTTGAAGAACACACACACACACACACACACACACACACACACACACACACACACACACATTGACTCAGTGAAGGCCGCACTCCAAAACCAAAATAAATAGAACTCTCCAAGGTGCTGATCCTGCTTGGCTGCATGGCGCACTACCAGATCTGTGACACAAACAAGAAACGTAACTTACTAAATGAACCCGTGGGCTCCACAATATAAATATTATAACCATGACCAAAGAGAGCCTGCACAGCGGCAGGAGCATCATAAGAACACTTTACCGACCTTAAGCAGACGGTAGAACAGCCAAGGTGGTCCTGCACTCAGGGGGGGTGGGAATGATGGGGGGGGTGTCACCGTGGTGGGGGGGGGAGTGTTAACGTGGTGGGGGGGGGGTTAACGTGGTGGGGGGGGGGTTACCGTGGTGGGGGGGGGTGTTAACGTGGTGGGGGGGGGGGGTGTTACCGTGGTGGGGGGGGGTGTTACCGTGGTGGGGGGGTGTTAACGTGGTGGGGGGGGGGGTTACCGTGGTGGGGGGGGGTTACCGTGGTGGGGGGGGGGGGGGGGGGGGGGGAGAGACTAAAACATTTGTTGTTTTATTTATCTTTTCTGATTAATATATTATTATTCTTAAGGCTCTTATGTAACATTATTTAGTAATAAAAGGAGAATGATGATGGGCTGAACACACGAGAACATTCAGTTGATCCACTGAGTTGTTTATTATCATTATGCTTCATGAACAAATACAACAGAAAAATGGTCCCTTACATGTACACAATAAACACAAGGACTGAAACAATAGAAGCTGCAGACTTTACTAATCATAAACAGGTGTGCACGTATCTTTAATAACTGAACATGTTCTGCGGCCGTTTGGTTCCCAACAGAACAAAAGGAATCAAGATTCAGTTTAAAGTCATTTACAACATGCAGCATTATCCCATAGACCTCTTGGTTATTATGAATGAAATATAAAATCTGATTAGGACAACAATGATGATATCATAGTCCATAGAACAAACATGTTTATGTCTGAAAATTACAAATATATAGTTGCATAAAAAAACATGTGATTTACCATCAGTAGGTATTTAATATACATTTCAAATTAAAAATGAGATCTTAATAAAAGCTGCTTAGCGAACCCTATGGGAGATCCTTAAAGTCTCTTCCTTTCATGATTCATCATCATCAACTTTTAGGAAGCCCCATAAAAAGGAGGGGGAGGGGGAGACGGGGGGGAGGAGAAGGGGGAGACGGGGGGGAGGGAGAGAGGGAGACGGGGGGGAGGAGGAGAGGGAGACGGGGGGGAGGATGAGAGGGAGACGGGGGGGAGGAGGAGAGGGAGACGGGGGGGAGGAGGGGGAGAGGGAGACGGGGGGGAGGGGGAGAGGGAGACGGGGGGGAGGGGGAGAGGGAGACGGGGGGGAGGGGGAGAGGGAGACGGGGGGGAGGAGGGGGAGGGGGAGAGGGAGACGGGGGGGAGGGGGAGAGGGAGACGGGGGGAGGGGGAGACGGGGGGGAGGGAAAGATGCGAGAGAAAGAGAGCGAGACAGAGACTATAACTGCCCTAGAGACTGACGAAAAAGCAGTGTGTGTGTGTTTCTGTGTGTGTGTGTGTGTGTGTGTGTGTGTGTGCCCGTCCCGGCCATCCTTTTTTTTTTTCCTACACACAGAGAGAGAGAGAGAGAGAGAGAGAGAGAGAGAGAGAGAGAGAGAGAGAGAGAGAGAGAGAGAGAGACTATAACTCACACAGAGACGCTGAGGCCCCGGCCCAGTCCCCAACCCCCCACCCTACCCCAAACCCAGGGAGGAGGTCCTCCTGGGTGAAGGAGGTCCTGAAGGTGTGGATGTGTGTCAGTGTGTCTGAGGACCCTCCTCCACCTGGGGACACTCTGTAGAAGGACAGAGTGCCAGCAGGCCGGTCCAGATACACTCCTACTCTGGTAGAGCCAGCGGGGGGGAGACGTATGGCTGTCTGTCTACCGTTGTACCAGGCAGAGTAACCACCATCATAACACTCAAGACTCCAGGACTTGTTGTTCCCTCCAAGCAGGCTGTCACCACCCCCTCCTCTCCTTGTGATTCCTCTGTATGTGACTCCTATATCAACACGTCCTTTCCTCTCTACCTCCCAGTAACAGCGGCCAGTCAGAGCCTCTCTACACAACACCTGGTACCAGGAGTCAAATCTCTCTGGGTGATCCGGATACGACTGGTCCTCTATGACCCACGTCACCTTTCTGTTGTCCTCAGACAGAGAGAGGACTCTGTGGGCTGTGTTTGGGTCCAGTGTGAGTTCACAGGCATCTGACGGAGAACAAGACATGATGAGCTACTGAACCCTTCTGCATCTTCATCATCATCATCATCATCACTAGTACTGCTGGAAGCATTGACATCTTAGATATGCTAGGATGCTAAATCCGAGGACGCTCAGGCGCTCAGGCACACACACACACACACACACACACACACACACACACACACACACACACACACACACACACACACACACACACACACACACACACACACACACACACACACACACACACACACACACACACACACACACACACACACACACACACACACCCCCTCTTCAACACTTCAGACATCATAACTTGGTCAAAATTCAACCGTTTACCATCACTCAAACTATTAAACAAATCTACACATTTGTATCTTCGATAGTATTTAATCAGAATTTCGATATCATTTATACTTTTTTCAGAATCACAGTTTTAGTTTCACTCCGGATTCGTTCTCAGTTGGTCTCACTCTAGCCGTTTGCCTCAGCTGTTGCTCGTTGAGCAATCAGTGGACATCACAGCACTCTGGAGGAGTCTGGTTAAAGTCACGTGGTGGAGGGTAGTGTGGTCTTTGTTAGTCTCTGGCCGTTTCTCAATACCAAGTACGCAAACTACGGACTCGCGGACTTGGAAGTGAGTACTTGGCAAGTCCAGACTTCCAAGTACAGACTTCCGAGGACGCGAGTACGCACCTGTGACGTCACCACCTCAGCTCTGTTAACTGCTTTACGGCCTCATGTAGGCATACACTACTGAACAATTTAAACTAATGATATAAAACTAAACCCCAGCCTCTTTCATTTTAAAATAGTATGTCAATATTTTGAATGAATATAAATGAAAAGATATGCTTATCGTGTGTATAAGCTATTCACACAACTTTTTATATGTAGGGTACAGATGCGCGTGCCTAACTGGCTATGTAGTTGGAGAGTAGACTATTGATATAATAATAATAACGAATGAGCGAGAAATGACTGATTAGAACACACACACACACACACACACACACACACACACACACACACACACACACACACACACACACACACACACACACACACACACACACACGATCGGATGGATCCGACCAAGATTTTCGTTGCCGTTGTGTTGGGTTTCCTCTATCAGCGACTTATACAATAAAAACAAATTATATTAAACAAAACCCCAGCCTCTTTAATTTTAAAATAGTATGTCAATATTTTGAATGAATAGGCCTACATTTTTGTTATATGTCAAATGTTCCTATATATTGCCTATTATTATAGCTTACATACTAATATTTTAAAACATGGGAATGCGAAATGCATCCTGGGATATTTAACGGTCCAAGTCCACACAAGTCACCTCCGATGCGTCCTCGGTGGAACGGCCAGTTTAAGAACGCATGGAGAACACACACGGGTTTTACGACTGTACTTGACTTGATGCGTACTTGGAATTGGAACAGTACTTGGGCTACGACTGATGACGTTTCACGAGAACGCAAAGTACACAAGTACAGACGAGAACGCGAATTGAGAAATGGCCTCTCTCTCTCCCTCATGGACTACAACAATGGACTACAACAATGGACTACAATAGTGGACTACAATAGTGGACTACAATAGTGGACTACAATAGTGGACGTTGTCCGACCACTTTTTTAAATGTCAGCCACAGTTCGGCTTTCGGCCCCAACCTCATTGATCGACCTGGCAACGTTTTCCCACGCCAGTTTTTTGCTTTTGGTGCTGATTCCGGAGGAAAGAGAGCCAAACAATATCTTATTTCTGGCCTCTACCTCCGAAATCAGCACCTCCACCTCGCATTCACTAAAGTTATTTTTTCTTCCTTTCTCCATTTTCTCCTTTCTCCTAACGAGCGCACTACTGCAGGTTTATTTATACGAATTAGCATATTAAATGAGGGAGGAGACGGGTGGAGATGGAAATGGGTGGAGAGACGGGCTCGTTCATGTGCGCTCAATGTCACGTTAATTGGGATGTACAAAGAGAATCTGTGTGAAATCGTGCTTACGCAAGGATTGATACATCCAGATTTTTTTGTGAGCATCAGCTTTCCAGATTTTGGCGTCCGCAAAGTTTTAGTCAGAAATCCACGCAAGTCTTACACAACAACACACAACTCACTGCCTCCCTGCTTCTAGCCAATCAGCTACTAGCCACCACCAATATACTACCCGGCCTTCTTTCATCCGCCGTCATGTCTCGTCTCCACCTTGGATTATCACTCCTGCTACTCCAGACTCTTAGGACTCTCTCCTCTACTCCACCAACTTCTGGCCCACTCAGCTACACCGCCGCTGACCTTCACCGCCTCAACAATAACCATCGTCTCTCTGCTGCTGCTGCCCCTGCAGCCAGCATAGCCGGAATCCTCCGCCGACGCCGCTACATCCATCCAGGTTCTGGCCCCTCTCGCAACCAACACCTCCCCCATGGCTCACCCATCCCCTCACTCTGGACTAACTCTCGCCCCCCCGTCACCCCCACCTGCCGTACTGCCAACCTCACTAACCTCCGTTCCCCCTCCCCTGCCCCCCCATCCATCTCCCTCGCACTGCTGAACTGTCGCTCCCTCTCCAACAAATCAGCCGTTATATCTGAACTGCTACTGGACAATAACATGGATCTGCTCCTCCTCTGTGAAACATGGCAACAGCCCCTGGACTTCTACGCTCTCAATCAAGCCACTCCTTCCAATTACAGTTACATTGCCAAACCCCGCCTCTCTGGCCGAGGGGGAGGCGTTGGCGTTCTTCATAAACAATCCCTGTCCATCACTGAACTGAACCTCAACCTCCCATCTATCTCATCCTTTGAACACCTTGCCTTCTCCCTCCCCAACTCTGTCACCACTGTTCTAATCTACCGTCCTCTGAAGCCACACCCATCTTTTCTCTCTGAACTGTCTGAACTCCTCACCATTGCGTCCTCTCTCTCTTCCCGCCTCCTACTTACCGGTGACTTCAACATCCACACGGACAAGCCGACCGCCCCACTGACATCTGACTTCCTCTCCCTTCTCGCCTGTTTCCACCTCACCCAACACATTGACTTCCCCACCCATACCAAAGGCCATATCCTCCACATAGTCTGCTCCGCCTCCCTACCCGTATCTAACCCCCATCCTCTCCCCTTCCCACTCTCTGATCATCTCTGCATCCTCTTCTCCGCTCCTCTACCCTCACCCCATAATCCCAAAAAGCTCTCCATTTCCTACCGCAACATCAAACCAGTCAACCCACTCTCACCCTCCCAGCTCATATCCTCTGCCTTCCCCCCTGACTCTGCCCCCTCTTCCCCTGACGACTATGCCATCATGCTCAACTCCATCCTTTCTGACTCCCTTGACTCCCTTTCCCCCTGGAAGACTTCCTCTGTCTCATTCACTAACTC
This sequence comes from Micromesistius poutassou, assembly GCF_964030765.1. NCBI lineage: Eukaryota > Metazoa > Chordata > Actinopteri > Gadiformes > Gadidae > Micromesistius > Micromesistius poutassou. Next base: position 7,782,898 of record NC_140294.1, read on the forward strand.
CGCCCCCTGGTACACCCCGGAACTCCGCACCATGAAACAGACTGGCCGCCAACTCGAGCGGTTATGCAAGCGAACCCGCCTCACCGTTCACGCCGAAGCCTACAAACATCACATCTCCTCCTACCGTGACGCTCTCCATGCTGCTAAATCCGCCCACTTCTCCACCCTCATCAACAGCACCAACCGGAACCCCCGCATCCTGTTCTCCACCGTCAACAAACTGCTCCAGCCGCCGGACATTAATCCACCCTCCTCACCTGACCTCTGTAACTCTTTCCTCCTCGCCTTTAACCATAAAATATCCCAAATCAACAGCTCCCTGACTGCCGCCGTTAGTAACTCCTCCACCCCCACCATTCCTGTCCCCCCCCCCTCCCTGACCACCCACCCTTCCCTTCTTTCACTGCCTTCTCCCCTGTTGACTCCTCCCACATTTTGGACATCATCACTGCGTCCAAGACAACCACCTGCTCTCTCGACCCCCTCCCAACGACTCTAACCAAGGCTTGCCTCCCTGTCCTCATCCCCCACCTCACAACCCTCTTTAATCAGTCCCTATCCCTTGGTCATGTTCCCTCTGTCTACAAACTTGCCTCCATCACCCCCATCCTCAAAAAGCCCACCCTTGATCCAGCCAACCTCTCCAACTACCGCCCCATCTCCAACCTGCCGTTCCTCTCCAAAACTCTGGAACGCATTGTCGCCGCCCAACTCCACACCCACCTCCAGTCAAACAACCTCTGTGAACCCCTCCAGTCAAACAACCTCTATGAACCCCTCCAGTCAAACATCCTCTATGAACCCCTCCAGTCAAACAACCTCTATGAACCCCTCCAGTCAAACAACCTCTATGAACCCCTCCAGTCAAACAACCTCTATGAACCCCTCCAGTCAAACAACCTCTATGAACCCCTCCAGTCAAACAACCTCTATGAACCCCTCCAGTCAAACAACCTCTACGAACCCCTCCAGTCAAACAACCTCTATGAACCCCTCCAGTCAAACAACCTCTATGAACCCCTCCAGTCAAACAACCTCTATGAACCCCTCCAGTCTGGCTTCCGCCCGCTTCACAGCACCGAAACTGCCCTTGTCAAAGTCATCAATGATCTCCTCACCTCTGCAGACTGCGGTGCCCTCAACATCCTGCTTTTACTAGACCTCAGCGCAGCCTTTGATACTGTACACCATTCCATCCTCCTCAAAAGGCTGCGCCAACAGGGTGTTGAGGGCACCGCACTCGACTGGCTCACCTCCTACCTCACCGACAGGCAACAGTTCGTCTCCCTCTCTGGCCACACGTCCACCCTCTCTCCTGTACCGCAGGGGGTCCCTCAGGGCTCAGTCCTCGGCCCCCTTCTTTTCATCTGCTACCTCTTCCCCCTTGGTCACATCATCCGCAAACTCAATCTCGACTTGTTATGCAGATGACACTCAGATGTACATCAGTACCAAAACCACCCAAAACCCTCCCCTCACCCACATCGAAACCTGCATCTCTACAATAAAAACATGGCTGACCCACAACTTTCTCAAACTTAACAGCGACAAAACAGAGCTCCTTCTCATAGGCACCAAATCCACTCTCAATAAAACTGGACCCATCTCACTCACCATCGACGCCTCGACCATCACTCCCTCCCCCCTGGCACGCAATCTTGGTGTTACCCTGGACCCCACCCTCTCCTTCGATCCCCATGTCAGCTCCATTGTCAAGACCTCCTACTTTCACCTCCGCCACATCGCCTAAATCAGACACTGCCTCCCCCCCCCTGCTGCTGAATCCCTTATCCACGCCTTCATCTCCTCCCGTCTTGACTACTGCAACTCCCTCCTCACTGGCGTCACCTCTCATTCCCTCCATAGACTCCAAATGGTCCAAAACTCTGCTGCTCGCCTCCTCACTCACACCCGGTCCCGTGAGCACATCACTACCGTTCTCCACACTCTCCACTGGCTCCCCGTCAAACAACGTATCAGTTTCAAAATACTCCTGCTGACTTTCAAAGCTCTCCACCACCTGGCCCCGCCCTACCTGTCTGACCTCCTCGTCCCCCATCGCCCCTCCCGAGCCCTCCGATCCTCCTCCACTCTCACTCTCACCGTACCACCCTCCAAACTGAACACATTCGGTGACAGAGCCTTCTCCAGGGCAGCCCCCCGACTATGGAACTCTCTTCCCCAACCTGTCCGCGACTCTCCCTCACTTCCCACATTCAAATCCACTCTAAAAACCTCTCTCTTTTCCCAAGCCTACGACCTCCCCTACCCATAACCACCTTCATCCCTGCCCCTGCCCATGTCCCCCTGACACCTTTCATGTTTTTTATGTCTTCCACAATGTAAGCGTCTTTGGGTCACTGAAAAACGCTATATAAATTTCATGAATTATTATTATTATTATTATTATTATTATTATTATTAACAGTAGAACACGTATAGTTAAAAGCTTAAACAGCCTCGTTGGTGGATAGCAGCATAGGCTCTGTTTGATTGAATAAGGGTTGTATTTCTTGCCTACTACCTCCCACCGATCCACTGCCTCTCTGTCCTCTCCCTACGCTTCAATCACGTAATGATGATGATCTGACAATGCACGCACATTGTAAAAATAAACAAATAAGGAATGTATCACTACTTATTAATTAATTACTACTAATTATTATTACATAGTTCATGCGTTATATAAGCACCAGTAAAAAAATGTGTGTTTGTTGTGTGTCAAGTTGTTAACTGATGCTATAGGTTAGACTACGACATAGTAATGTTACCAATAAAAAACATCATAAACATGGCAACATAATTCACTATCTTGCTCAAGGAGTAATTACTCATACATGCTCACACTAATGGTTCAATGCAGTTTGAAGTTTGTTTGAAACAGCGTACCTCATCATCACCCGAAAGAATGGGATGACAGGTTGTCATAGCTTCTTGGCACATACCGCCTACCGTAGTTGCAACCAGGTTGCAACGTCCATTTTAAAAAGCGAGCACTGTTCGTTTGAATGCACTATATAATTTTACCACGAGATGGGAGTAATTCCTACACAGTGTCCCTTTAAGCTATGTAGCTTTATCATGTTTTCAACCTCACTTTACACTGCAGCACTCACAACATTGTCTTCAGGGAAAAACATTTGACATGTTTCATTTTGTTCTGTAAAATAAATCTTTATATTTTAAGAATATTGAATGTACATTTGACAGCCCTAAATCAAACTAATCAGATACTTACACTTTTTTAGAGCTGATCTCAGGTCAGCCACCTTCTCCAGCTCCATGTTCAGTGTCTCCTCCAGCTGATCCTGGGATCTCCTCACGAGGTTAGTAGGGGGAGAGACTGGTGAGGCTACAAGCAGAGGAAAGCCAAGAAGAGGTTCAATATGAAGACCCTGATTGGGAAGACATTCAAGAACATGGTGTTCAAGAACACCACCTGTGTTCAGAGCAGAGTGGAACGATCACATCGTGTTTTGGGGAGACAAAAAACATAGGATTTCATTCATGTTCTCGTGATGATTGGTCTTGTTTTAGTAACAGTGATAAAATGTCATCAATTTTGGGTTCAATTGCTCTTCAAAAAGAATATGACCAAACAGCGGTATGGGCGGTGTGGCACAGTATCATACCGGAGACATTCTGGATCATTGGACAACCCTAAGATGAATCAAACTAAACAAACACTTACACTTCTTTACATCTGGTTTAGGGACAGGCACCTTCCCCATCTCCATGTTCAGTGTCTCCTCCAGCTGATCCAGGGCTCTCCTCAAGGTCCCTACGTATGACGGAGGACGGACCTCCACCGTCGTCCAGTCCCTGGTGGGTGGAGGATCCTTCAGGGATCTGAAGGTCTGGAGGAGGTGGAGGTGGTCTTCAGTGTGTGAGAGCTGCTTCACCTCTGATCTTCTATTGGTCAGATCTTCTATCTCCTGCTCCAGCTCTTTGATGAGGCCTTCAGCTTCTGTCTCTGTGGATTTCAGTTTCTCTTTAACCGTTTGGTTGTGATCATCCTGGCACTTTTCAACAGAGCGCTTCAGAGCAGTGAAGACCTGCACACCATCGGCTATCTCTTTGTCTGCGTCTGCTTTGCTACGTCCCACTGTGTCTCTGATGTCCTTAATCTTTAGTTGTCTCTCCTGGATCATCTGCTGAACTTCAGCCTCTATCTTCCCCAGCTGGGCCGTCTTCACTTCATATTCCTCCTTTAGAGGTACAACAGGATGGGACTTGTGGTCCGTCACTGTGCACAACACACACACAAACACCTGTTCAGTCTGGCAGAAGAGCTCCAGGAGTCGGTCGTGTTTCTTACACACCCTGTCCTCCAGACGGTCCATAGGCTCGACCAGCTGATGTTTCTTCAGGCCTGCGACTCTCTGATGAGGCTCCAGGTGGGTTTGGCAGTAAGAGGTAAAACACGTCAGGCAGGACTTCACGGCCTTCAGCTGGGTCCCAGTACAGACGTCACAGGGAACTTCTGCTGGTTCAACACAAGGCTGCTCTTTGACTGGTGCAGAACTTCTAAACCGATCAACCATCCCTGATAAGAGGGTATTAACCCGTAGATCAGGTCTTGTGTGGAACAGCTCGTTGCAAACAGGACATTTGTACTGGACTTGGTCATCCCAGAACGTTGTAATACAGGTTCTGCAGAAGTTGTGTCCACATGGTGTGGAGACTGGGCTGTTGAACACATCCAGACAGATGGAACAGGAGAAGTCCTCTTCAGACCAGGAAGTAGCAGAGGCCATTCCTAGAAAACATGGATAACAATAGTAAAATAACAGTTTGAACTCGTTCAAATGCAAGTGCTTTATACGTTATATATTTTGTTGTTTCAAGCAGAAATCTTCATCCAATAGGAGGTACAACATGAAGTCCTGCAGACAGGACATCTTCACTGAGGATGAGGGGTCAATATTTTGGACTCACCTTACAATGTTTGTCTGATTATTTAGTTTAATTTAAATTAAAGGAATTATACATTCTCAAAGTACATTTATATCAATTATTGTCTAAAATATGGGATAAGTATGTGTCCAAAAACAACGTTTGCATAGGGTGAGAAGTCTCAGACTTCTGCCCAGTTGAAACAGCCGAGTGTCACAATGCTACACTTTCACTTTCAACATGGAAGCACTTTTTCTGTCCCTGAAAACTAGAGGTTCAAATACAACGTATCCAAATGACACAAAACCACAACATTGGAAGTTATTCAAATAGTCATGACGTCCGGAATCGATTAATTGCAGATTCGATCAGAATCTATCCAATATTGATTTGGTTAGGGATATGAAATATTTAAGCAATAGATCACGACTGTGGAATGTTGTCATTATACCACAGTTAAGGGGCGTTGTCCGTCCCGACGCGCAGTGGAGAGACGGACAACGCCCCTTAACTGTCACTCACCGTGTGCCTATTGCTTTACAACATTTCCACCCTCTCCAGCAATCAACATATTTTTAGGCTTCAGTGAACTATGCTATTGCTTTTATATATAAGAATGAAATAATATGTTATTTGCATGAATAACTCGATTAGAAAATATATTTTTTTACTTTTAAGATCTCTCTGGGCCTGAATTGTGAGTGTTTTAAGTTGTGCCATCCATAGAGAATAATGAAGAACAGCTGTTGTAGTAAATTCTGTGTAGGACATGGTCATTATTCAAAATCAACGTGTATCGCGATGCGCATCGTATCGTGGCCTCTGTGTCGTGATACGTATCACGTGGTGAGGTTGTAGGGAATACCCAGCCATAATAGAGACAACCTTGAATAGGTTAACCAATCCCATATATGAACCATGTATACATATATTCAGTATAAACAACTTTAAATTTGAACCAGGCAGCCAGTGTAAATAAATAAGGAGAGAGCTGCTTGTGAGGCTAAACTGAGTGTGTGCACGAGCAGCCAATGTGCAACAGCGTACATTAAAAGATTAATCATTAGATTTTATTAATCGATATCGGAAAATTCAAAAGGCAGGTTGATTTTAAATTGATTGTTTGAAGCCAGCCTACTCATAATGGCGTTTCACATCGGCACTTTCAATAAGTGCCACGGTTTCTCCCAGCTAACGCAGAACGTATAGATAACGTTAGCCTTATCTGAAGGTTAGTTAGAACCAAACCAAGAACTAACATTTAGAGAACGTTCACTCTGGGTTATGCAGAAACCTAACAGAGCCTAACGTAGGCCTGGGCGATACGGCTGAAAGACATAACGATATAACTTGATCATATTGATCAATATCGATAACTATTGATCATTTTAATGACCTAAAAAGACTAGGAATTACCATGCTGGATTTAAACACTGTTTAACACTTAATATGAGCTTCCACTGTTCTTCATTGATCAATACTCCAATGTCGACACAACAATGTCTCTTATCGATATATATTGAACATGTTTTATATTGATATTGATGAAGAGTCTATCACGATACGATCATTTATTGTTTTATTTCCCAGGCCTAGCCCAACATTCCCCAAACATTGAGGGAACCAACCAACCCAAACCGTCACCTCCACACAACGTTCTGTTTGGTCTGAGGACGATGACTATCAGTGCTGACAATAAAGTTCCTGGTTCGTTGATATTTTAGGCTCCTTATTTGCGTGTACGCAAAGCTGCTTGATTACGTGGCAATTACAGCCATTGGGAATGCATCTATTCAGGATGGGACATTGCAGACATTCCAATGTCATGCCTGTTAAATGTGTGATTAATGTGCGCCTATCGGCTTTAGAAACTGGATAGATTACCATATCTACATCATCCTCTGGCCAAATCATTTTTAGGGTAATTTGAAGGGATTGTAACCTTTTCATCAAAGACCCGCCTCTCTCCTCCTCATTAGCCTTAAAGCTACAGGAACGTTTGTGGAGCTCATTGTGGGACTGGCCCGTAGCGGCTGGAACTCTGCACCAAGGATGAATTTCGGGAATGAGTCTTCAAATACTGTATTAGGGGCCACTAACACCGATATAAAGGCATCCGTAAAGTAGCATGGGACCTTTAGTGCCCCACTTCACTCAAAAAGAATAGAACAGTGTAATATGACTGCATGATTAATATGACTGCATGATTAATATGGCTACATGATTAATATGACTGCATGATTAATATGACTACATGATTAATATGACTGCATGATTAATATGGCTGCATGATTAATATGACTACATGATTAATATGACTGCATGATTAATATGGCTGCATGATTAATATGACTACATGATTAATATGACTACATGATTAATATGGCTACATGTCTACTATGACTACATGATTAATATGACTGTATGATTAATATGACTACATGATTAAAATGACTACATGATTAATATGGCTGCATGTTTAATATGACTACATGATTAATATGACTACATGATTAATATGACTACATGATTAATATGACTACATGTCTAATATGACCACATGTCCAATATGGCCACATGATTAATATGACTACATGATTAATATGACTACATATCCAATATGGCCACATGATTAATATGACTGCATGATTAATATGACTACATATCTAATATGACTACATGTTTAATATGACTACATGATTAATATGACTACATGATTAATATGACTACATGTCTACTATGACTACATGTCCAATATGACTACATGATTCATATGGCTACATGATTAATATGACTACATGATTCATATGACCGTGTGATGTCTAGAGAAAGCGCATTCTGGTTACAAAAAGGTTACAGAAAGCTTAGCTGAAAGAAGACAGTGCACGTGCGTATATTTGCATAACGCGATCTGATTGGGTGACGGATCCGTCGCTGCCTGAAAAGTTAAACTTGACGGACGGACCCACAATGCACTTCGGGAGCGTCCCACGCAAGGCCAACGCCTTTCATACCCGCTGCGCGTCCGTCGACGGGCTGCAGCTGCGGGCGAGAGGGTCCGCGATCTGCCTCCGTAGCGGCTCCAACGCGGCGTGCAGGTGGACCCCGACACGGGTCCGTTTCGCGGATAGGGTGAGGGTGAGGTTTAGGGTGAGGGTGAGGGTTAGGGTGAGGGTGAGGGTTACGGTGAGGGTTAGGGTGAGGGTGAGGGTGAGGGTTAGGGTGAGGGTGAGGAGTCAGCGTGTGAGTTTGCCTGACAGGCTGCCTGTCCGATCCTAGCGCTCCCCTAGTTCACATCATAACCCGCTGTAGGGCCGGTCCGTACGGGGTCACACCGCGGGGAGAGAGGCGCGGAGGTTGTGTTGTTTTACTCACCTGGTTGCGGTTGCTGTCGGTCAGACTGTGTGTGTCCCAAAACGTGTTGTGTTGTTCTCCTGAGGGAGAGAACTGCTTCCTCCTCGTCGGGTTTCTGTCAACCTTAAGTTTCGTTTCTCGAACATCACGTCCTCTCCTGGCCCCGCCCCCACGGACACACGCCCCGTGTGTGTGTGTGTGTGTGTGTGTGTGTGTGTGTGTGTGTGTGTGTGTGTGTGTGTGTGTGTGTGTGTGTGTGTGTGTGTGTGTGTGTGTGTGTGTGTGTGCGCGCGTGCGTGTGTGTGTGTGTGTGTGTGGAAACTTTCGCTTTCCCTGAAAACACGTGACACTGTGAGGTATTCGAGGCTGTGATTGGCTGTCAGAGAGAAGGCGGTTGTCTGGACTTCCCAGCATTTTATATTATCTTTAGGTTATTGGTTTATTATAATGATGTGATATTGTGAAGTGTGTCTGTGTAACGCTTATCAATCTCACTATAGAGAAAACAACGTTAGGTAATGTTGCAATAGATTGTTCTTTTCTGAGCCGTGTGGTAAACTTAACTTTACGTTGAACATCCAGGTGATTAATTTGTCTCAATGCGATCTAAAGTGAAGAGAAGGACGAGACAGAAGTCCTTTGACTGTCCTTCTATTTAAATCACAAGTTAAAAAACCTTCACTTCTCTTCAACCAGTAGAAACAGAGCGTGAAGCGTGTGTGTGAGTGAGTGAGTGAGTGAGTGAGTGAGTGAGTGAGTGAGTGAGACAGACAGACAGACAGACAGACAGACAGACAGACAGACAGAGACAGAAGCTGCTTTCACACATGTCCTCCGTCTTTTCTCCACATTTGTGGATCAGGAGGTTTGACCGTGAGGGTCGTTCACACTGACTCACACTTGACTTTGAATCGAGGATATTGTCTCGGCTGTTCTTTATTTTGGGCCGTGGGTACAGCAGGCAAGGTCAGCTCGACTCCACGCTTTCAATCATTTAAAAAACCTGCAACTTCAAACAATTATTTTATTTATTTTACAATTCAAAAATGAAGGAAATGATACTGGGAAACAAATAAACCATTATAAGCAACGAGTGAACTTAATAAGCGATCAAAATACTCTTTTCAACCACCGCCTCTTTCCCTTGACGTTTAGTTTTCACCTGACATATGCGACAGATGTTTAAGGCAACCTGGTCGTACAGGAATCCGTGAAATGAGTCGGTCTACGTCCCGTATAGTAGCCTATATTTTAATTTAACGTCTTTAATGGTGAGAGACCGTACAGGGATGGACAATTAATAGCTTTGTTGGTCCGTGTACAAAGTTTAATTCATTTACAGTTGTTCACGTTGTGTAATGAAAAAGGCCAGTTTAGGGGGTATTGCCTAATGTACGTGTCAGAAAATCAACAAACATTATTTACAATACAAAATATGCAACAACAGTACAGTAGAATCAGGATGTAAGTATAAATATATACCAGGATGTAAATATGTATAAGGTCTGAAAAATATGAAAATATGAAAAAGCAATAATAATGATTATTACTACTTAATACGTGACAAATGAGTCTATTTAAATAAAGGCTAGTCACCTCCCAAATGAAGTTGAGAAAGCACACGGTGCACGGTGTGTCAGATTTTGTTGTATTGCTCTTTACTTACCACTGCATTCATTTTGTTATTATACAGGCCAGAGGATAATCCACCAAAAATATATATTTTTCAATTTTATTTATGTAGCCTAGTTAAGAGAGAGAACGGTAAATAAACTTGAAGGATTTTTACATCGGATAGCCAGTGGCGTTATTGTCATGACAACAGAGCCAGCAATAACGTCAAGGTAAATCAACTCTTTCTACCAGTCAGACTCATCACAGGTCGCAACACTATATATAACCTTTAACGTTCACCCAAAGTAACAGGTTAAGTAGCCTTAATCAAGTAAATAAGTTAGAATATATAAATGAATCATTACATGCATACATGAATCACAGCGCTCTATAATAATTCCAGTGTTGGCGCCCATTGGCAATTTATTCACAATCAGTTCTGGGAAAGTGTCTTAATTAACTAAACCACACTAACAATAAGCTGTTATAACTTTATATAAGGTTAGATGGATATTAAACTGTGCCATCACTAGATAAGGTCTGTACCTTCTGCAACAGTCATCACTGTGGTGGAAAGCTGAGGTTGAAATGAGCACAGCTGGTGCAACAGGCTGACTTAATAATTATGTATCTTATATCATATTAACATCTCCTGACCGTATTCATGGTCTTAAACCAAACCTTTGCTGTAATTTCAAAATCACAAAAGCATTGTAATAAACTATAGTATGTATAGTGACACACAACGTTTGGTATTTACAGAATGAAGACTGTTTAACCCAACCAATACATTGCTCAATGATTTACGCACTCAACATTAATAAGTATAAGTACTGACGTCTGCTAAAACACATGACAGCTCTTTCACTGTAGCCACATCAATATTGTCAGCTGATCATCTCATCTCTCAGTGCTTCTGTTGACATGTGAATCCTGTTTGTTGCAGGAAGAGTTACATGACATGTTCTGATGGTAAATGCTGGTTATTCCTACTCATGTGAATGCAATGTCTGGACCTCAGGGACAAAAACAGGGGACTTGGAAGTACGTACTTGGCAAGTCCGGACTTTCAAGTACAGACTTCCGAGAACGCGAGTACGCACTCTGCAATTGGAACAGCAGCGGACTCGATGATGCATTCTGGGATATTTAACGGTCCCGAGTCCACACGAGTCACCTCCGATGCATCCTCGGTGGAACGGCCTCATCGAGAACGCATCGAGAACACACACGGGTTTTACGACAGTACTCGCGTTCTTGGAATTGGAACAGTGCTTGGGCCACCACTGATGACGTTTATCGAGAACGCAAGTACACGAGAACGCACGAGAACGTGAATTGAGAAACGGCCAGAGAGAGAGAAGACCTAATCCCACAGGCCACATTTAATTTAATTAACTAACATAACATTGACATTCATTGAAGAGCAAACATTTAGCTTAAAAACCATCTAATTATTTCTAGAGATATTAATAAATGTCTTGTACTGTGTAGAAAAGTCAAAGTAAAAGTCAGCTTTATTGTGAATTACTCCACATGTCGACATACACAGCAATGGAGAAGACGTTTCTCCCTACCCCTCGGTGACGGCCACCCTAGTGCGCGCAGGAGGCTAGTCCCGTGTCTGTGGATCAGAGCGATTGCTCTGCTGTGATTGGTCCAAAATAGAACTCGCGCAACTTTGCGAGCCGCGCAGGTGAAGTATCAACATCACATGAAAGAAGAACGTCAACCAGCCTCCTCAGCAGTGTTTGACGGCGTTACCTAACGCCGTTAGGTAACGCCGTTATTTTTTCACTAACGGGTAATGTAACTAATCACTTTTTCCGTTATAACAACAGCGTTACCGTTACTGACAGTTAAATGCGGTGCGTTACTATGAATTCATTGAATAAACTGCGTAATCCGAACGCACCCCTGGCTGCACACACAAACTGCTAGGAGACCGAGTGGGTTAGCGATTGTGATTGGCTAAGGCAGAGTCGTGTTTCATGGTAGCCAATCGGAGCCAGTGTTTTTACACACAAGCCAGGATACGCGCGCCACACGCACACACAAACACCAAACAGATCCGACGAAGCAGTAGAAATGGCGAGTCCGGAGCAATCCGATGAAAAGGTGGCATTTTCAAGGCGGAGATATAAGCACTACTTCAAATTCATTGAGGTCAAAGGCAAGAACGTGCATGTAAAGTGAACGTTATGTGACGGCCCTGTGCTCCCCCTGCGGGCTGCCTGCTGGTCTCCTGGTGGCCACACGGCTTCAGGTTGCCGGCCTGCAGTGAGGAGACCAGTTAGGGACGATTGGCCTCACCTGGCGCCGGCGTAGGCCTATAAGCCCTCGCCCTCCTCTGCCTCTCTCTCTCTCTCTCTCTCTCTCTCTCTCTCTCTCTCTCTCTCTCTCTCTCTCTCTCTCTCTCTCTCTCTTTCTCTTTCTCTTTCTCTCTCTCTCTCTCTCTCTCTCTCTCTCTCTCTCTCTCTTGCGGTCACACACTTTCCACTCCACGTCTGACCACTCACATACGACCGACATGCATCCATACATTATTTATTAATACCCCTAGATAACCTTTTTTCTATTGCACTTTTGTAACCAATAAACAGAACTCAGGGTTGTGATAGCAATTTACTATCAATCCAAATTTATTCAATAGTTGATGGACTGAAACGCATCGTACTTCATCATAACGAAAATCAAGTAAATCATGTAACAGTATACTTTAAACACATAGGAATACAATTCTATTTCGGTTAACCCTCAATTGGAATAAGAAAAAAAAAATACACAATAAAATATATTTCCATTTTCTCTAGGAAGTTAAACCAAATACTTATATACGTCTCTCTCTCTCAATCCATAAACAAAATAAATACCGAACGGTCTTCTTATTCAAAAATAAAATAAATCTTCAAGTGTCCTTGTATTGTCTTTAGCGACAAGAAAGAGTAGTAACGTAAAAATAAAGTAAAGTAAAGTAAAGTGCTGGCCAGCAAAAACAATATTACAGAGCTCTATGTGTGTGTGTGTGATTGAAGTGGTTTTGCCTGCAGTCCTCGGGGACAGAAGATGACTCCTCTGGACCCACCGGGAGGAGCCGCTCAGGAACCAGCGGCCGTCACCTTCACCAACGGTCACACGCTCGGCGGAGCGCCCTTCCAACGGTCTTCATACACTGTGCCGACGGGCCTCAGGATTATCATTAAAATTAAACCGAGTAGGCCTACTTTATACAGTAAGTATTGCACTTAAATCACTTAAAACAAACTAAACTCCGAAATAAAACAGTAGTTGGATTCCAGCTTGTCCACAGTTTTCTTGGATGCATTGAAGAGAGAAGATAACCGCTTATCTATCTCCAAGGAAACGATAAGGAAACGATAAAACATCAACGTAAACATACGTAACATTAAAAATGGTCTAACACTTAAAGAAACACACACACCAATAACAATGATACTACATGAAAGGATTAGCTGACTGAAAATACAGCTGGGTTACATCATCACCCAAAACTGCACAGTACATTTATTTTTATATTCCATAACCTGCCCAAACCTGTGCATTATATATATATATATATATATTACATGTATATCTATACTATTTAAATAGAACCCTTCTTCTTATCTACCACTGTAGACATGTCCTCTGAAACGTGCATTTCTCTAACTCCACCCTGTTGTACATAATTCACCTCTATTGTCTCCATTCCTCCAGAGCGAGGTTCTCGGCTTCCCGTATTTATTATGAAATAATAAATTAAGCTTTCATGAGTGTGTCTCTTCACCATGGTCACGCGATATAACTATATTTTTATTTATTTTTTACTAATTATATTTTTGAAAAAATGTTTTGCAATTGGAATAATGATTACTGGACATAGTAAGCGTAAAAAATATATTTGGTGTTACAATTGCAAGTTTTCTCTTCAAAATATTTTTTCTACGATTTTTGATGTGTTATTCATGAAGATACACAAGAAGGTATGGGAGGAGATGCTTCATTTATTTATTTCATAGCCAAATTTATCTATTTATTTTTTCATTTTGACTCATGTGGCATTCCATAGAAGTCATCACATAAATATGGTTAAACAACCGATCAGTTCACTTTTTAAATGTAGTTGAGTTGTAGGAGCTGATAATGGCCTGTAGGGGGCAGTCGGTACACATAGTTAATACAATTAAAATACTTAGTAGCAATATTGATGTTGTATAATATATTAACATAGGTGGATTACGTGAATATTGTTAAATAATATGCATGGCGTATTTGCAATTCATTACAGGAGTTTAAGTTGACATTAGCCAAGGTAAATTACAGAATAAAACTAACTGCACCTAACATTGAAAATTCATTGTGAAAATGTAATTAATAATTATAAATAATTTATAAAGAATAATTGGGAGAAATTTACTATATATTTTCTACATTTTCTACATACAATCTAGCTACATATTTTAAATACTTATATTTAATTCAATTATGTTAACAAAACATAACAAATGTTCAACTTGTCAATAATAACAATAATAATAATAGCAATAATTAATGGAACAAGGTTTATTTAATTATTTTGTCAAGTTACAAAAAATATAACCTGACATCAAAACATTAAAACATTGATAGTCTTTGGAATACTATATATAACCTATTCACAAACAACTGCATGGAGCAGGATTTGGGGACTTAAACAATTCTGCGTCATGCATCAGTTTGTGAAAGCCGATGCAGACTGTAGCCTTTGATTCATGGTCCAGCCTCTGGATGCTGGTACGAGGCTCAGAGGAAACTGTTGATCCGTTATTAGGCTGGTCTAGAACCCAGAGGAGGCGCTGCTGCTGTTCAGTCAGCTGAGGTGGACGGTGGCCATCCTTCTGGTGGCTGCAGCGGTGGAGGTTGAGCCCTTTAGTGTGTGCTGAGGGGGTCTCTCGGACCGCTAGAGTGTGCTGGTTCAGGGGTCCTGGCATCTCCTCTTCTCCTTCAGTCCCCATGGCCTCAGGGAGAGGCTCCTGTCTGACATACCGTGTGGAAACGATTGTAACCAGTTCACTTAGCTCAATGCATGAAGCTAAAAGGTTCAAATGCAGGAAAGTAAACGTGTGGAGTACATTCATGTTAAGTCTGTCTTGTGTCTGTGTCTGGTGTCAGTCTCCTGAGGTGGTGGTGTCAGTCTCCTGGTGGTGTCAGTCTCCTGGTGGTGTCAGTCTCCTGGTGGTGTCAGTCTCCTGGTGGTGTCAGTCTCCTGAGGTGGTGGTGTCAGTCTCCTGAGGTGGTGGTGTCAGTCTCCTGGTGGTGTCAGTCTCCTGAGGTGGTGTCAGTCTCCTGAGGTGGTGGTGTCAGTCTCCTGGTGGTGTCAGTCTCCTGGTGGTGTCAGTCTCCTGGTGGTGTCAGTCTCCTGGTGGTGTCAGTCTCCTGAGGTGGTGGTGTCAGTCTCCTGGTGGTGTCAGTCTCCTGAGGTGGTGTCAGTCTCCTGGTGGTGTCAGTCTCCTGAGGTGATGGTGTCAGTCTCCTGAGGTGGTGGTGTCAGTCTCCTGAGGTGATGGTGTCAGTCTCCTGAGGTGGTGGTGTCAGTCTCCTGGTGGTGTCAGTCTCCTGGTGGTGTCAGTCTCCTGGTGGTGTCAGTCTCCTGAGCTGATGGTGTCAGCTCCATTCCAGGCTCAACAGGAAACAGAAAGATCCATAGCAAGGCAAAGAACAGTTTGTTGAATCCATTGCAGTGAATAGGCGTGTGGACTGGTGAATGATGAGGTCTACCAGGTGCCTCTCTCTGTCTCCTCCTCCATGTTGAAGGAGTGCTCCTCTGCTGCACATGAGGCTCCGTGGAAGAGAGGATTCCCGTGTTCTTCCACCTCCTCTTCTGCAACCCTCCGCTCCACTTGTTGTGGTCCTCTCCTCTCTCCTCTCCTCTGGTCTCTGAAGGGTTTCCATTTCTTCTTCCACACACACACACGCACGCACGCACACACGCACGCACGCACGCACGCACGCACACACGCACGCACGCACACACAGCAGCCTATATGAAACTATCAGGACGTGAGATATGAATCCCCCCTCCCTCTTACATACTCCGTAGCTCCCAGTCCGACAGCAGAGATTAGGTTATTTATCGGCGTGGTAACCGTCCGGGATCA
Source organism: Micromesistius poutassou (assembly GCF_964030765.1). NCBI lineage: Eukaryota > Metazoa > Chordata > Actinopteri > Gadiformes > Gadidae > Micromesistius > Micromesistius poutassou. Next base: position 7,798,899 of record NC_140294.1, read on the forward strand.
CCCTCACCAGACATATTCACCTGGCTGCTCACACCGCTCGCTGCGTTAAGCGGCCGTTGTACCTGTGGTTACCATGGAGACCAGGGACCAGGGGGCTGAGCGCCCTCCAGAGAGAGCGTGGAGGGGTCCATCAGGGTCCGGAGGAAAGGTTCCCTTCAGCTCAGCAGCACTAGTTTGTGGAGGCAGCGAGGAGAGAAGTCATCATCACCTTTGTATTCGTTGCTCCTCATCAGGAGACCCTCTGAAAGCAGGCAGTAATAAAGTGTGTTTATGGTTCCTATCGCAGCTACAGTTGACATGGAGCCTGTGATTTAGATGAAGTGGCCTATTGTCTATTGTGGAGTTAAGACAGACCTCCATGACGATGTGTCACTATCAGGTGCATGTATTGAGCTCTGGAGAAACATCTGCTGAGGACCTCGACTGAAGAAACAGGAAGTAGAATCATCTGCTGAACACCAGAGGCGCAGTTTGCGTCGGTTCAGGGGCTCACTGAACCCCCTAGTGGCCGCAGACGACACTGCAGGCAGGGATTTAAATATCCTAATAATGAATCCTTCTTTATCGTCATGCCTTGCCCTAGAACAGACATGGGCATCATACGGCCCATGGGCCGAATCCGGCCCGCATAGGGCTTCAATCCGGCCCCCACGATGCACTCGCAATTTGGAGGGAATCCCTTTCTCCTCCGTGTCGCAGTTCAGTCTGAACTTTAGATTGATGTGGAAGTGGAAGAACCAGAGACGGAGAACCCGACGCAGTCGTTACGATTCATATACTCACATATCACCCGGAGGCGCACACAGCTTTTGGCAGTGATATTATATATTATATTATAGAGATATCTATATATTATATTATCTTATATTATTTAGATAAAGAGCTCCAGGACGCCCGCCGGAGCTCCCGGAGTGTTCTAGATTAGATTTTTTTTTTTTTTCATTCCTTGAATTTCAACTTCTGATAGGGTGGGCCAGCTGTCTGTCATAGTGGCACTGGCCCTTATGTGGCTCTGCGCCTCCTTCTGATAGGGTGGGCCAGCTGTCTGTCATAGTGGCACTGGCCCTTATGTGGCTATGCGCCTGCCTCAAAGTAACAAATTCAAAACGGCTGGGCGGCATTAACAATGTCAAAATGAGTGCAGCAAAAAAAGAGAAAAGTTGACTTCCATGTTGCCCTTTTATATCTTTCAAACTGACATAAGTGTGATGAAGTTGATCTGCACTTAAATTGTGTTCTATTTCATAAAATATTTAAATTAAATATGTGAAAGAAATTACAAAAAAATGAATTATCACAACTGAAATCAGCTGGATAGGCAGTGATGGTGATTCAGTGATGAAGGTCTCCCTCTGGTAGCCTCAATTCAATTTGATAATTCCAAGTCTGCCTTAAGTCTGTATGTTAATGTGACCTGCACACATACATTTACAGTTTTGTTAATAGTTATCTATCTTGAAGAGCTACAGCTGGTATGAATGACAGTTGAACAATATGCAGGGTAGTGTAGTAAATCAATCCTTGAAAGTAAATCCAGTTATTGTAACCTTGGAGTAGCCAAGGTCAGATAGGCTTAGCAAAAATAAATGTGAGGCCTTGAAATAGGCTGGCAAAGTCGAGGCAACTGTAAAGTAGCTAATACATAATTTGCACTTAATTAATTTGTCCCATTTAATCGTGTAACTATGTTTAATTGCAATCGTCCAAAGTGTGGCCCTCCGCTTACTTTGCCAAAGTAACTGTGGCCCTCAGACTAAAACTGTTGCCCACCCCTGCCCTAGAATCACAAACACAGAGGGTCACCTCGTGGTGTGACTGATGACCTTCATGAAACAGGTCCTGGTCTGACTCTGTGGTACGGTGGCCTGCATGGGCCCTCTCACACGCACCCAGAGAAGGAGAGGTTCCTCCTCTGCAGCTCAGCACCAGCTCCTCAAACACACACCTCTGTGTGCTTCAACATGGAGGCTCAGGGTCCTGTTAGACGGGGAGGCGGTGCATCAACCAGCCTGCAAGGCTCGTCTCTGGAGAGACGCCAGCAGCCGGGGTCTGTTTCCTGTCGGCTCGCTTCTAGAACTCTCTCCATGTTCTGCATCGGGCGTATGAGTCTGATGTGGAAATGCACTTGCTGGTATCCTGATTATTAATGCTGTGTAGACGAAGCCTCTGTTGTGCTTTTTATTCAGTGAACCCCCGACCTTAAAGTGTGAACTGATCCTCTGCTGAACACATGAGAACATTCAGTGGCTCCACTGTTGTTTATCACCATTATGCTTTATTAACCAGTTACATACACAATAAACACAAGGACTCAAACAATAGAAGCAGCAGACATTACTAATCATAAACAGGTGTGCACATATCTTTAATAACTGAACATGTTCTGCTGTGTTGTTCCCAACAGAACACAAGGAATCAATACTCAGTTTAAAGTCATCACAACATGATCAATAGCCTTTCCCAGACCGCTTGCATTATGAATATAATATTAAATCTGCTTTAAATCAGGTTCCATATTTGGCTTATTAAAATAATCTATCAGAGCCCTTTTGTATGAAACTGTTAATGTCTGAAAATATACAAAATATTGTAATATAAACATGTTTAGATTAGCCATCGATCAATATTTAAAATACATTTGATGTTAGAAATAGTCTTTGTAAAACCTGCTTAGTTAACCTTATGTAAGATCTTAAAGTCTCTTCCTTTCAGGGTTTATCAAGATCAACTTTCAGAAGCCCAAGAAAAACGTACACGTGTGTGCGTGAGCGAGTGTGTTTATACGTGTCTGTGTGTGCGCGTGTTACTGTGTGTGTGTCTGTATATTTGTGGGTTTATATATGCATGTGTGTGTGCGTTTATGTGTGTGTGTTTATGCGTGTGTATGTGTGTGTGTGTGTGTTATTATATGTACGTGTGTTAATATATGCGTGCGTGTCTGTTAATAAATGCAAGTGTGTGTGTTCATATATGAGTGTGTGTTCATATATGAGTGTGTGTTCATATATGCGTGTTTGTGTTCACGTGTGTCCTCAGACAGAGGGATGAGGAGAGAGAGAGCGAGAGACTATAACTCACACAGAGAAGCTGAGGAACCTAAAGATGGAGAACACCCAGAGAACCCAAACCCAGGGAGGAGGTCCTCCTGGGTGAAGGAGGTCCTGAAGGTGTGGATGTGTGTCAGTGTGTCTGAGGACCCTCCTCCACCTGGGGACACTCTGTAGAAGGACAGAGTGCCAGCAGGCCGGTCCAGATACACTCCTACTCTGGTAGAGCCAGGGGGGGGGAGACGTATGTCTGTCCCTCTACCGTTGTACACGGCAGAGTAACGATCATCATCACAATAAAGACTCCAGGACTCGTTGTTCCCTCCAAGCAGGCTGTCATAACCCCCTCCTCTCCTTGTGATTCCTCTGTATGTCACTGCTATAGAAACACGTCCTTTCCTCTCTACCTCCCAGTAACAGCGGCCAGTCAGAGCCTCTCTACACAACACCTGGGGCCAGGAGTCAAATCTCTCTGGGTGATCCGGATACGACTGGTCCTCTCCGACCAGCGTCACCTTTCTGTTGTCCTCAGACAGAGAGAGTCGTCTGTGGGCTGTGTTTGGGTCCAGTGTGAGTTCACAGGCATCTGACGGAGAACAAGACATGATGAGCTACTGAACCCTTCTGCATCTTCATCATCATCATCATCACTAGTACTGTTCTTCCTGTTTCACGTTCATCTTCTCTACAAAAATTTACATAGAAAGACTAAATCATATCAGATGATAGCTACTATAGTGGACTAGTGTGCTATAGCTTTAGAAATAGTAGTGCATATTGTTTATAAGATGTTTTAAGTTAAACGTAAATGTAAATCCCATGTGTGTGTGAGTGGTTGTCCCAGTCAAAACAATGAAAAATGTATACACTGAATCTACTCCCGCAATATTTACACAACATACACATATTATACATCAAAACGTTCACCACGATGAGCTGATTAATCCTCTGTAATATCTAAGCTATACTCTACATACTTTTCAAGATATTCGACTTTGAAAGGTTCCAATACACATCCATTGTGATCCACCTGTGTAAACAACAGACTGAACCAGCTGAGCTCATATACAGGCTGGAAACTAACTGTTGGTACCATAGAACTGGTCCATACATACAGTACAGAGATGTACACATACGTACACACACCTACACAAACATACTAGACACACATCAACACAGGCAAACATAGCTACACATACGGATACACAAGTCCACATGTGAATGAGCGGACGTCACCTCCTGCTGTGTGGATGGACTTTCCATCCCAATAGTGAGTGTGTGTTGTGATGAATCAAACAGACACTTACACTTCTTTAGAGCTGGTTTCAGCCTCCACACTCCACCGTGCTCCACACTGGGGGGGGAACAAAGTGAGAGCAGCATGTTGAAACATTCACCTTCATCATCTGCTGTCTCATCACGTTCTACACAACATGAGTGACAGCTGCCTTTTCAAACCGCTTCATCTAGCAGCGGCTTGAATCCCTGTAGGAGACTTTGTCCCCGAGTGGAGAGCTGTCCTCTCCATACCTGAGAGTGTCCAGTCTCCAGCGTGGATCCTCCAGTCCAGCAGAGAGCAGCGCAGCTCCAGAGTCTCCTGGGTGATTGTAGCTCAGGTCCAGCTCTCTCAGATGGGAGGGGTTGGAGCTCAGAGCTGAGGCCAGAGAAGCACAGCCTTCCTGTGTGACCAGGCAGCCAGACAACCTGCACACACACACACACACACACACACACACACACACACACACACACACACACACACACACACACACACACACGTGTGTGTGACCTATTACTTTTCTGGAGGTAAATCTTTTCAACGTCCTCTGATGTGGAACTTAACTGTTTGATCATTAAATCTGTAAAGTTTTAGAGTAGAGTAAAAAAACAACTAAAGGGTAAAGGGGTGCACATTCTTTACCATCTTTCACCTCAAACCTAAAATGCAAACACTAGATTTTAGTGGAACTTCAACGGGGAATAAAGACTAACTAGACAGAAAACCACACTCAACACACCAACAGTAATTGTTTTTTTTCATTTAGGCGATTCATTTTTCAGTGACCCAGGAGGTGCTGGAACATGTTCCGGCGTGTTCCGGCTCAAATGAAGCACTGCCCCCTATGCATTCAAAACATTAACTTAAACCTTTTTAAAGTGAGTGAATCTGTTCACATGAATGGACACAGATGGATGGTAGGCAGTGGCGGTTCTACATTGAATTACACCCCGGGCGAGACCCCCTCCGAGCGCCCCCCCCCCCCCCCCCCCCTCTCAATTGCAAGAAATTCGAGGTGTGCCTGACTTGAGCCACTCATTCCATTAGAGTGTTGCTCTGTACCGGGCCGTCCATATGGGCAGGAGGGGCGGCGAACTACTTGCAAAAGCATGCTCCCAAAAAGATAGTTTGTAAATCATTGCTCCAAGTCTATTTTTAATAACGTGATCGTCACATTAACTATCTATAGTCTCTGTAGGCTTTCAGACTATTGTTGGTCTGTTGACATCACGTTTTGGATGATGGTGGACGTGGTGGGCGGCGGTTCTAGCTGAGTTCAACGTCTCATGTTGGGGCAGCTCAGCGACCGCGTTCCTCCGTATGTTGATCACATAACCCTGCAGGCTGCAATAAGGATTTCAATCCGCTAACAGTGGACCCCCATCCCCCCCTTGTCCGTTACGGAGACCCAGAGGTGAACTGTCCCCCCCCCCTCCCCCTTCCCCTTCTCACTAGTGGTGGATTTCATGATTCGTTTGAATGAATCAGTTCGCGTCGGTCAGTTCGCCAAGAAGAGTCGTTCATTCGTTTGTTCGTTCGTTCGCATTTCCGGTAGCGGTGAATCATGATTCTCAGTCACTGAGTCGGTCAGACTCGGCTCCTCCCTCGTTCTCGTTCAAACGAATCACGATCGTGCAATGGTGCAAACGGTCATCAATCAACACAACATTAACTACGTTCCTTTTAGCTGAGGAGCGCTTCATGTTCGGAATCGGGATGTTGTTGCCCGGCTGACTCTGGTGACTTCTCAGTCCTCGAGTCTTCACCGCTAAACACAGTCAGTGAACGAACGGCGAGTCAGCGCGACTCAGCGACTAGTGGGTGGAGCTGGGAGTCGAGTCTCGGAGAACGAACGAGACGAACGACGACGAACGAGAGCGGCGAATCAGGTTGGTTTGTTTGTTTTAAAGAGTTGTTCGTTCAAACTGATTAGTTCGTGAACGAGCCACCACTACTTCTCATACAGCTTCTCTGACGGCACCTTCTCAGCGAGCAGGGCGCCTGCAGCCGGAGGGGGCGCCAATATGCCAACTCCCCCCACAGTGATATGAGAGATAATAGAAAACGGGTGGCTTAAATCAAGTGATCTGATTGGTTCCCAACTGTTGTATAATGAGCGTATACACACAGCTATGACACCCGTTCAGTTTACAGAGTTCAGTATCACTCCGCGCCTAACTTGAACTGTTGTTTATTTATATATAAAAGCAATAGCATAGTTCACTGAATCCTAAAAATATGTTGATTGATGGAGAGGGTGGAAATGTTGTAAAGCAATAGGCACACGGTGAGTGAACTCGATAGTAGGCTAAATTGCCGGCGAACCGAGCTACCAAGCTCGCTTTTTCAAAATTGAGGGGGTCTATGACTTTCATTTCGCCATACTTACATAACCGTTTTATAAAAGCAATAGATCACTTCAGTCAGTGAAATGTTCTCATTATACCACAGTTAAGGGGCGTTGTCCGTCCCGACGTGCAGCGGAGGGACGGACAACGCCCCTTAACTGTGGTATAATGAGAACATTTCACAGCCTGTCGTGATCTATTGCTTAAATAGAAAACCGCTTCGCAGCAAGGATGATTATTTTTTTCTTGTGTACTCGTGCACATGTGTCATCCCACCCTCTGTCCCTCCCCCCCCCCTCTGTAAGTGTTTGACCGTTGAGTAAAACTGACCTGAGAGTTTCCAGTGTACAGTGTGGACTCCCCAGTCCAGCAGAGAGCAGCTTCACTCCTGAATCCTGCAGATCATTGGTACTCAGGTCCAGCTCTCTCAGATGGGAGGGGTTGGAGCTCAGAGCTGAGGCCAGAGAAGCACAGCCTTCCTGTGTGACCAGGCAGCCAGACAACCTACACACACACACACACACACACACACACACACACACACACACACACACACACACACACACACACACACACACACACACACACACACACACACACACGTGTGTGTGACCTATTACTTTTCTGGAGGTAAATCTTTTCAACGTCCTCTGATGTGGAACTTAACTGTTTGATCATTAAATCTGTAAAGTTTTAGAGTAGAGTAAAAAAACAACTAAAGGGTAAAGGGGTGCACATTCTTTACCATCTTTCACCTCAAACCTAAAATGAAAACACTAGATTTTAGTGGAACTTCAACGGGGAATAAAGACTAACTAGACAGAAAACCACACTCAACACACCAACAGTAATTGTTTTTTTTCATTTAGGCGATTCATTTTTCAGTGACCCAGGAGGTGCTGGAACATGTTCCGGCGTGTTCCGGCTCAAATGAAGCACTGCCCCCTATGCATTCAAAACATTAACTTAAACCTTTTTAAAGTGAGTGAATCTGTTCACATGAATGGACACAGATGGATGGTAGGCAGTGGCGGTTCTACATTGAATTACACCCCGGGCGAGACCCCCTCCGAGCGACCCCCCCCCCCCCCCCCTCTCAATTGCAAGAAATTCGAGGTGTGCCTGACTTGAGCCACTCATTCCATTAGAGTGTTGCTCTGTACCGGGCCGTCCATATGGGCAGGAGGGGCGGCGAACTACTTGCAAAAGCATGCTCCCAAAAAGATAGTTTGTAAATCATTGCTCCAAGTCTATTTTTAATAACGTGATCGTCACATTAACTATCTATAGTCTCTGTAGGCTTTCAGACTATTGTTGGTCTGTTGACATCACGTTTTGGATGATGGTGGACGTGGTGGGCGGCGGTTCTAGCTGAGTTCAACGTCTCATGTTGGGGCAGCTCAGCGACCGCGTTCCTCCGTATGTTGATCACATAACCCTGCAGGCTGCAATAAGGATTTCAATCCGCTAACAGTGGACCCCCATCCCCCCCTTGTCCGTTACGGAGACCCAGAGGTGAACTGTCCCCCCCCCCTCCCCCTTCCCCTTCTCACTAGTGGTGGATTTCATGATTCGTTTGAATGAATCAGTTCGCGTCGGTCAGTTCGCCAAGAAGAGTCGTTCATTCGTTTGTTCGTTCGTTCGCATTTCCGGTAGCGGTGAATCATGATTCTCAGTCACTGAGTCGGTCAGACTCGGCTCCTCCCTCGTTCTCATTCTCAAACGAATCACGATCGTGCAATGGTGCAAACGGTCATCAATCAACACAACATTAACTACGTTCCTTTTAGCTGAGGAGCGCTTCATGTTCGGAATCGGGATGTTGTTGCCCGGCTGACTCTGGTGACTTCTCAGTCCTCGAGTCTTCACCGCTAAACACAGTCAGTGAACGAACGGCGAGTCAGCGCGACTCAGCGACTAGTGGGTGGAGCTGGGAGTCGAGTCTCGGAGAACGAACGAGACGAACGACGACGAACGAGAGCGGCGAATCAGGTTGGTTTGTTTGTTTTAAAGAGTTGTTCGTTCAAACTGATTAGTTCGTGAACGAGCCACCACTACTTCTCATACAGCTTCTCTGACGGCACCTTCTCAGCGAGCAGGGCGCCTGCAGCCGGAGGGGGCGCCAATATGCCAACTCCCCCCACAGTGATATGAGAGATAATAGAAAACGGGTGGCTTAAATCAAGTGATCTGATTGGTTCCCAACTGTTGTATAATGAGCGTATACACACAGCTATGACACCCGTTCAGTTTACAGAGTTCAGTATCACTCCGCGCCTAACTTGAACTGTTGTTTATTTATATATAAAAGCAATAGCATAGTTCACTGAATCCTAAAAATATGTTGATTGATGGAGAGGGTGGAAATGTTGTAAAGCAATAGGCACACGGTGAGTGAACTCGACAGTAGGCTAAATTGCCGGCGAACCGAGCTACCAAGCTCGCTTTTTCAAAATTGAGGGGGTCTATGACTTTCATTTCGCCATACTTACATAACCGTTTTATAAAAGCAATAGATCACTTCAGTCAGTGAAATGTTCTCATTATACCACAGTTAAGGGGCGTTGTCCGTCCCGACGTGCAGCGGAGGGACGGACAACGCCCCTTAACTGTGGTATAATGAGAACATTTCACAGCCTGTCGTGATCTATTGCTTAAATAGAAAACCGCTTCGCAGCAAGGATGATTATTTTTTTCTTGTGTACTCGTGCACATGTGTCATCCCACCCTCTGTCCCTCCCCCCCCCCTCTGTAAGTGTTTGACCGTTGAGTAAAACTGACCTGAGAGTTTCCAGTGTACAGTGTGGACTCCCCAGTCCAGCAGAGAGCAGCTTCACTCCTGAATCCTGCAGATCATTGGTACTCAGGTCCAGCTCTCTCAGATGGGAGGGGTTGGAGCTCAGAGCTGAGGCCAGAGAAGCACAGCCTTCCTGTGTGACCAGGCAGCCAGACAACCTACACACACACACACACACACACACACACACACACACACACACACACACACACACACACACACACACACACACACACACACACACACACACGTGTGGGAACTATTACTTTTCTGGAGGTAAATCTTTTCAACGTCCTCTGATGTGGAACTTAACTGTTTGATCATTAAAACTGTAAAGTTTTAGAGTAGAGTAAAAAACAACTAAAGGGTAAAGGGGTGCACATTCTTTACCATCTTTCACCTCAAACCTAAAATGAAAACACTAGATTTTAGTGGAACTTCAACGGGGAATAAAGACTAACTAGACAGAAAACCACATTCAACACACAAACAGTAATTGTTTTTTTTCATTTAGGCGATTCATTTTTCAGTGACCCAGGAGGTGCTGGAACATGTTCCGGCGTGTTCCGGCTCAAATGAAGCACTGCCCCCTATGCATTCAAAACATTAACTTAAACCTTTTTAAAGTGAGTGAATCTGTTCACATGAATGGACACAGATGGATGGTAGGCAGTGGCGGTTCTACATTGAATTACACCCCGGGCGAGACCCCCTCCGAGCGACCCCCCCCCCCCCCCCCCCCCTCTCAATTGCAAGAAATTCGAGGTGTGCCTGACTTGAGCCACTCATTCCATTAGAGTGTTGCTCTGTACCGGGCCGTCCATATGGGCAGGAGGGGCGGCGAACTACTTGCAAAAGCATGCTCCCAAAAAGATAGTTTGTAAATCATTGCTCCAAGTCTATTTTTAATAACGTGATCGTCACATTAACTATCTGTAGTCTCTGTAGGCTTTCAGACTATTGTTGGTCTGTTGACATCACGTTTTGGATGATGGTGGACGTGGTGGGCGGCGGTTCTAGCTGAGTTTAACGTCTCATGTTGGGGCAGCTCAGCGACCGCGTTCCTCCGTATGTTGATCACATAACCCTGCAGGCCGCAATAAGGATTTCAATCCCCTAACAGTGGACCCCCGTCCCCCCCTTGTCCGTTATGGAGACCCAGAGGTGAACTGTCCCCCCCCCTCCCCTTTCCCCTTCTCACTAGTGGTGGATTTCATGATTCGTTTGAATGAATCAGTTCGCGTCGGTCAGTTCGCCAAGAAGAGTCGTTCGTTCGTTCATTCGTTCGTTCGCATTTCCGGTAGCGGTGAATCATGATTCTCAGTCACTGAGTCGGTCAGACTCGGCTCCTCCCTCGTTCTCATTCTCAAACTTATCACGATCGTGCAATGGTGCAAACGGTCATCAATCAACACAACATTAACTAAGTTCCTTTTAGCTGAGGAGTGCTTCATGTTCGGAATCGGGATGTTGTTGCCCGGCTGACTCTCGTGACTTCTCAGTCCTCGAGTCTTCACCGCTAAACACATTCAGTGAACGAACGGCGACTCGCGAGTCAGCGCGACTCAGCGACTAGTGGGTGGAGCTGGGAGTCGAGCCTCGGAGAATGAACGAGACGAACGACGACGAACGAGAGCGGCGAATCAGGTTGGTTGGTTCGTTTTAAAGAGTCCTTCGTTCAAACTGATTCGTTCGTGAACGAGCCACCACTACTTCTCATACAGCTTCTCTGACGGCACCTTCTCAGCGAGCAGGGCGCCTGCAGCCGGAGGGGGCGCCAATATGCCAACTCCCCCCACAGTGATATGAGAGATAATAGAAAACGGGTGGCTTAAATCAAGTGATCTGATTGGTTCCCAACTGTTGTATAATGAGCGTATACACACAGCTATGACACCCGTTCAGTTTATAGAGTTCAGTATCACTCCACGCCTAACTTGAACTGTTGTTTATTTATATATAAAAGCAATAGCATAGTTCACTGAATCCTAAAAATATGTTGATTGATGGAGAGGGTGGAAATGTTGTAAAGCAATAGGCACACGGTGAGTGAACTCGATAGTAGGCTAAATTGCCGGCGAACCGAGCTATGAAGCTCGCTTTTTCAAAATTGAGGGTGTCTATGACTTTCATTTCGCCATACTTACGTAACCGTTTTATAAAAGCAATAGATCACTTCAGTCAGTGAAATGTTCTCATTATACCACAGTTAAGGGGCGTTGTCCGTCCTGACGTGCAGTGGAGGGACGGACAACGCCCCTTAACTGTGGTATAATGAGAACATTTCACAGCCTGTCGTGATCTATTGCTTAAATAGAAAACCGCTTCGCAGCAAGGATGATTTTTTTTTTCTTGTGTACTCGTGCACATGTGTCATCCCGCCCTCTGTCCCTCCCCCCCTCTGTAAGTGTTTGACCATTGAGTAAAACTGACCTGAGAGTTTCCAGTGTACAGTGTGGACTCCCCAGTCCAGCAGAGAGCAGCTTCACTCCTGAATCCTGCAGATCATTGGTACTCAGGTCCAGCTCTCTCAGATGGGAGGGGTTGGAGCTCAGAGCTGAGGCCAGAGAAGCACAGCCTTCCTGTGTGACCAGGCAGCCAGACAACCTACACACACACACACACACACACACACACACACACACACACACACGTGTGGGAACTATTACTTTTCTGGAGGTAAATATTTTCAACGTCCTCTGATGTGGAACTTAACTGTTTGATCATTAAATCTGTAAAGTTTTAGAGTAGAGTAAAAAAACAACTAAAGGGTAAAGGGGTGCACATTCTTTACCATCTTTCACCTCAAACCTAAAATGCAAATGTAACCCAAGTGATTTTAGTTGTTTTATTTTAGTACTGCGTTTTACGATGCCCCTTGAACGCATCGTAAGCATATGCACGGAGAGCCGATGACACGCAGGATACGGTGTTGCGAGACAGGTGTGTTTCGGTAGTTTTAGAAGGTAGTATTGAAAGCTACAGGTGGTTCGGGAGGAATCCTGTGGGTAGAGCTCCGGACGTTTTTTTTTTTCAAAAGAATACTTAAAGTCCGTATTGCACGCTGGTTCTTTTTTTTTCTTTTTTTTTGTACGAGAGACAACTGTTTCAAGTCGATTGTTCAACGGCTTCCACCACCATCGCTATTCCTGGATGCCGTCGTCTCCCGTCGGACATCGGTTACGTGGACATTGTGCTCAAATCCAGGAGGGGTAGGAACGACGACATTAAGGAACCAAAACCGGATTATTTTATTTTGTAACGTTTTTATTCTGAGTACTCAGGTTTTCTCTAGTTTTTCTTTTAGTTCTTGGGCCCAAGACAAACTAAAACTGACGTAACAGTTAGGTTATATTGTAAGTTGAACACTGTTAGAACGAATGCAATATATTTCCTTGAAAGTCTTTTCTTTAAAATACATATGTTATTCTCTCAAGTCGTGGTCTTGTGTCGTTGTGTGGGTTGGAGGTCTCATTAATCCTATGTGTATTAGGCTACAAACCAAACTCCTTATCAATCGGATGTGAACCTAGAATCTCAAGTAACCTGATCAAATTTAGATATAGAACGTTATATAGAAATATAGAAAGTTATAGATACCCCGTCTCAAGGGGTCACCGGAAGGTTACATAAAGTGGCGAGCCAGCCAGGAGATTGGTTTTAAGTAGCAACCTGACCTTCTATCCACGTTACACACGTTGTATGCTAATAATTTGTCCCATCAGTTGTTTGTTCTTCCAGTTAGTTATGGATATTTGTAACCAGTTTGACGTTGATGGTCAGAGCTCCCTCTTGGTAACGGGCATTGAGGGAGATTACTCAGATGTAGAAATAGCTGATGTTTTTGGAGCTAATGGGGAAGTCTCAAAAATTGTCCGGATCCCAGATGAGTTAGAACACCCAAAGGGTAGAGCCCTGATTGAGTACGCGTCTGACCGGTCCATCTCTAGAATAGACCCCATTATCTTAGGCACCTTACCAAGTCCCAAAGATCCTTCCCTAAAATGGTCTGTGAGAACCATTAGGGATGTCTGTCAAGAAGAGATGGGTAGGGAGTTAGGCCGCAGATACCTGAGTGAACTAAAGCTAGTCGCGGGTAGTGGCAAAGCAGGCTTCTTAAGTGTACTCACAAGTGAGTTATTAGGGAACCAGGATACAACACAAAATGATAACACACCTGACAATGATAACCAAAGTGAACCTGCAGAACCCATATATGTTCCTAATGTACCTGCTAGTGTGCCAGTGAGCCCAGTTCACATTGATGAGAATGTCATTAACCCACCTCAGATCCAAAGAGTGATCGTGGAGCATGTCATCCGAAGTGACTCAAGAACTTCATCACCCATGCCTGTCCGTCTGCGCATCTTCTCTGGTCGCATGCCAAAGCCTAACGGTGAGGTTGACTATGACACCTGGCGCACCCAGGTTGACCTCCTTCTTGACGATCCTTCCTTTAGTGATACGCACAAGGTAAGGAAAATCCTTGAAAGCCTGCTGAATCCAGCTACTGACGTTGTGAAACCCCTTGGAATCTCCTCACCTCCTAGCGCTTATGTCACTCAGCTTGAATCTGCCTTCGGTGTTGTGGAGGATGGAGAGGAGCTCTTTGCAGCGTTTCTCAGCTCAAACCAGAACCATGGGGAGAAACCCTCAGCATATCTGAACCGGCTCCACACCCTCCTCACAAAAACAATTTCTAGAGGGGGAGCCTCAGTTAGGAATTCAAACGAACACTTACTCAGACAGTTCTGCCGGGGGTGTTGGGATCAGAGCATCATTATAGGTTTACAGCTTGGGCCCAAAAAGAGCAACCCCCCATCATTCTGTGAATTTCTCCTTATGTTGAGAGCCGAGGAAGATCGCCGTTCAGCAAAGCTAGACAGAATGAAAAAACATCTAGGTGCTTCAAAAGCTATCGCACAAGCCCACCACATCTTTGACATTCCCTCCTATGAAAGTGGTCCTGCCCCATCACCGACCCCAAAAGAAACCGAAGCATCAAAGCTTGAAAAGAAAGTGAATGAGCTAACTGAACAGGTGGAGAAGTTGAGCAAAGACTCACACAACCCCATTCATGATAACAGGCCAGCGCCAAACCCAAAACAAGGTGAAACCTTTAAGCTTGAGTGTAAAATAGCTGAACTAACAAAACAAGTTGAGAAGCTATCTCAGAGTCAAAAAGAGAGTGAGAGCACCAAGAGAAAGGAGTGCTTCACAATTAGCGAAAATAGCAGGAGACCCTTTAGAGTTCCTGGAATGCCAAGGGCTTGGTTCTGTTTTAAGTGTGGACAAGACAACCACATTGCTGCTCATTGTTCAAATGAACCGAACCAGACGTTAGTCCGCAGCAAAAATGTAGAGCTAAGAGAGGCACGTGACAAGTTTTCCGCTCAGCAGACTGCTTCGCCCTTTGGTTTAAACTTGTAGCAGCTTCTGCCATGGGACATCCAGAAGCTGCGACAGCACATAACCCCTGTCCCAAGAGCTTGATTCACAGTGCTAAAACACAAAGGAAAGTAATGACACAGACAATGGAGGCTGACAGTACACAACAACTCATACCTTCAGGACTTGTGGGTCCCCGTTGTGAAGCTTCAGTTTCTCTTGAAGGAGTAAGTTGTGAGTCAATTATGGACTCTGGTTCGCAAGTAACTACAGTTTCTGAGTGTTTCTATAGAAACAATCTGTCTCACCTACCCATCCATTCTATTAATGCTCTTCTTGAAATTGAAGGAGCTGGTGGACAGAATGTCCCCTATCTTGGCTACATAGAAGCTTGCATCAATTTTTCCCAACCTATCCCTGGCCGGGAAGAGAAGCTTGAGGTGTTAGCACTTATAGTTCCAGAATGCTCATTTCACAGTAGAACCCCACTTTTGATTGGGACTAATGTGTTATTCAGACTTTATGATCATCTACTTGAACAAGATGGCTCAGGGTTCATCCAGAAACTTTGCTCAAAAGACCTTGCAATGATCTTCCAGCACATTGCCCGCACACATGAGATAGACAGCCATGCATATCCTGTCAAGCTGCATGGAAACGATCCCATCACCATTCCTGCAAAACAAAAGTGCTGTGTCATAGGTGATGTCAGGCTGAGAAAACACTGTCAGAATACTGCATTTTTGCTTGAACCACATGAACAACATCGGCTGCCAGGTAGTGTGTTCCTTGAAGCTTCTCTGATTGACATTCCCTTTAATTCCAGAAACAAGGTCACTGTTGTGCTGTGTAATCTAAGCGAACACAATGTCATACTGCAGCCAAAGTCGATTGTTGCTCAATTATGTGCAGCCCAGCACATCACCCCACTTGGACCTAAACAAAATGCACCTTGTCAGGACAAGCCCGTCACTGACAACCTCAAACTTAACCTTGATGACTCACCGCTATCTGAACAATGGAAAGAGCGTATCACCACTAAGCTTAACTCCATTTCAGAAGTCTTCGCAGTAGATGACTTGTCATACGGTCACACCACTGCTGTAAAGCATCACATCAGGCTGTCTGATGAGACTCCTTTTAAGGAGAGGCCGAGGCCTATTCATCCCAATGACAGAGAGGCAGTAAAGCAGCACCTCAAAGAACTGCTTGATGCAGGAATCATTGAAGAGTCAGAGAGCCCCTTTGCATCACCAATAGTCTTGGTGCGTAAGAAGAGTGGTTCGATCAGGCTATGCATAGATTACAGGAAGTTAAATGCACGAACCATCAGAGATGCATATGCCCTTCCGAACATTGAAGAAACATTTGCAGCCCTTAGTGGTGCTAAATGGTTTTCCGTCATGGATCTTAAATCCGGTTATTATCAGGTGGGCATGGCTGAGGAAGATAAGCCTAAAACCGCTTTTGTGTGTCCCCTGGGCTTCTTTGAATTCAATCGCATGCCACAGGGTGTCACAAATGCTCCAAGCACCTTCCAACGCCTTATGGAGAAGTGTGTCGGTGACCTCCACCTTAATGAGGTGCTTGTGTTTCTAGATGATTTGATAGTGTTCTCAGACACATTGGAAGAACATGAAGTACGGCTCATGAAGGTACTGAATCGCCTCAAAGATTACGGCTTAAAACTGTCTCCAGAAAAGTGTCACTTCTTCAAGACTTCTGTGAAATATCTGGGTCATGTAGTCGATGCTCAGGGAGTCCATACTGACCCTAACAAGGTATCCGCCTTAAGAGATTGGCCCCGCCCTTCAACAAGGAAGGAGTTGAAATGTTTTCTAGGCTTCGCTGGATACTATCGGCGTTTTGTCAA
Organism: Micromesistius poutassou; assembly: GCF_964030765.1. Lineage (NCBI taxonomy): Eukaryota > Metazoa > Chordata > Actinopteri > Gadiformes > Gadidae > Micromesistius > Micromesistius poutassou. The sequence continues at coordinate 7,815,631 of NC_140294.1, forward strand.
GGGTTACTCCAAAATAGCCAAACCCCTCAACAGCCTGACAGCAGGCTACTGTGCACCAAAGAAAAGAGGCAAAGTGTACAAGAGAGACTACTCCAAACCTCATGTGAGTCCAAATGCACCCCTCGGAGAAGAGTGGACTACCGAGTGTGAAAATTCATTCAGAACTTTAATCAACAAATTGACCTCTGCACCCATCCTTGCTTTTGCAGACCCACAACTACCGTATGTCTTGCATACCGATGCTTGTCGAGATGGTCTAGGGGCAGCCCTCTATCAAGAGCAGGAGGGGAAGCTCAGAGCTGTGGCTTATGCTAGTCGGGGTCTTTCCAAGAGCGAACAAAACTACCCCACTCACAAACTTGAGTTCTTAGCTCTTAAGTGGGCTGTTTGTGAGAAGTTTAATGACTACCTTTATGGGACAAATTTTACTGTTCTTACTGACAACAATCCCCTCACGTACGTGTTAACCTCTGCCAAGCTAGATGCAGCTGGACATCGCTGGTTAGCCGCTCTCTCTACTTACCAGTTCTCCATCAAGTATAGAGCAGGGCATGCCAACGGCGATGCAGATGGGTTATCCCGTCGGCCTCAAAGCCCACCTCGTGAGGATGAGGATTTTGTCAAGGAAAGAGAAAGGATTGAGGATATGAAAAGACGTCTCATGGACCCAAGAGGAAACATGGGTCAGGAAGTGTTCTCTGCCTTATGTCAACGTCACCTGGTGACATTGACGGGTGAACACCAAAACCAGCCAGAGCAATCTGTTGTTGCTGAGTCTCTAGCCGTCAACCCCTCATTGATATCCGGCATTTTCGGTGAAGACACCTTGCCTTCTATGACAAACACTGACTGGCACGATCTTCAAAAAGCAGATCCATGTATCTCACGTGTCATCCACTTTGTGGAGAGAGCGTTAAAGCCCAGCATCAGAGAGACAAATCTGGAGCATTCCGATGTCAAACTCCTCCTCAGGGAATGGAAAAGGCTTGAACTCAGAGATGGTGTACTACACAGGAAGTGGATGGACCGAGACAACCCTGTCTATCAATTGGTCTTACCTGAACAGTTCCGAGAAAGAGCACTTCACGGTGTACACAATGATGTTGGTCACCTTGGTTCAGAGCGTGCACTACACCTTGCCCGTGCCAGATTCTACTGGCCAGGAATGGCCAGAGCCATTGAGGAAAAATGCAAAAAGTGTGAACGATGTTTCAGGAGAAAAGCTGAGCCCCAAAAAGCTGCACCTTTACAAAACATCTCAGTTACTTACCCCCTTGAACTCATCTCTATAGACTATCTATCTCTTGAGCCAGACAACAGAGATACGAGAAACATACTAGTTATGACAGATCATTTCACAAAGTTTGCTGTTGCAGTGCCAACAAAAGATCAAAAAGCAAGAACCATTGCGAAAGCCTTGTGGGAAAATTTCATTGTCCATTATGGATTTCCCAGTCGCCTACTCAGTGACCAGGGTAGAGATTTCGAATCAAAAACCATCAAAGAACTCTGCACACTAATCGGAGCAGACAAAGTTCGCACTACCCCATATCATCCCCGTGGGAATCCAGTGGAGCGATTTAACAGGACACTCTTGGGTATGCTTGGGACCCTTGAAGAGAAGGACAAGTACCATTGGCGGGACTTTGTTAAGCCCTTGGTCCATGCGTATAACTGCACGCGTAACGACACAACAGGCTTCTCGCCTTATGAGTTAATGTTTGGGAGGCAGCCCAGACTGCCAATTGACCTAGTCCTTGGAATCCACCCTGATATGGGAAACCACAAGACCCACTCAGAGTATGTTAAAGGCCTTCGTCAACGCCTGCAAGAAAGCTACTCGTTAGCTACACAAAACTCCCAGAAAATGGGCGAGAAGAACAAAGCTCGGTTTGACAGGAAGGTGAGAGCAGCAGAGCTCTTTGAGGGGGATAGAGTCTTGGTGAAGAACGTGAACATAAGAGGGAAACACAAACTCGCAGACAGGTGGGAACAGAAAATCCATGTCGTTGTCAAACGGATTGGAGAGAGCCCTGTCTATGTGGTTAAACCTGAAACAGGAACAGGACCACAGCGCACATTGCACCGAGATCTCCTTTTACCATGTGGGTTCCTTCCTGTAAAAGAAGGAGAGGATGATCATTCACACAATGATCAACAACGAAAGATGAAACTGAGGAAACAAGCAACAAAAGATACAGAGGGAGATGATTGTCAGGAGGATGAGTTGGACAGTGATGAGGATGAGCTCTATCTTACCACACAAGTGCCAGAGGTTATCACAAGAAGCCCTTTCTTGCAAACAGGAGGTGATCCCAATGAGCCTCAACCAGCCTCAGTGGTGTTAAACAGAGACATTTCCCCTTTTGAGCCACAAAACTCTACACTCTCTGATAGCCCAAGACATGAGTTTAGATCAGAATGTCCTCTGAATTGCTCAGAGAGTGGCAGTGCAGCTATACATTCTACCTCACACTCTAGAGCCCCAGACTATGTTGTTATTGATATCCAAGAACCAGACATAGTGTGTATGTCGCCTGTTCAGGACATCACAGATCATGTCACAGCTGAACCTGTAGACACAGAAAATAAGGCATCTGATAACCAAGAGTCCACTGAGTTGAGACGCTCTGGTAGGGAGAGGCGCCAACCTCGTAAGCTCACTTATGATGAGTTGGGAGAACCTTTGATTTTGGCTATAGGTTCATTTTTTCAGACCTTGGGGGCTATATTTTCCATACTTGATGATTGTAATGTTCATGCAGAGACGCATGTATTTTAGAGGGGGAGTGTGTAACCCAAGTGATTTTAGTTGTTTTATTTTAGTACTGCGTTTTACGATGCCCCTTGAACGCATCGTAAGCATATGCACGGAGAGCCGATGACACGCAGGATACGGTGTTGCGAGACAGGTGTGTTTCGGTAGTTTTAGAAGGTAGTATTGAAAGCTACAGGTGGTTCGGGAGGAATCCTGTGGGTAGAGCTCCGGACGTTTTTTTTTTTCAAAAGAATACTTAAAGTCCGTATTGCACGCTGGTTCTTTTTTTTTCTTTTTTTTTGTACGAGAGACAACTGTTTCAAGTCGATTGTTCAACGGCTTCCACCACCATCGCTATTCCTGGATGCCGTCGTCTCCCGTCGGACATCGGTTACGTGGACATTGTGCTCAAATCCAGGAGGGGTAGGAACGACGACATTAAGGAACCAAAACCGGATTATTTTATTTTGTAACGTTTTTATTCTGAGTACTCAGGTTTTCTCTAGTTTTTCTTTTAGTTCTTGGGCCCAAGACAAACTAAAACTGACGTAACAGTTAGGTTATATTGTAAGTTGAACACTGTTAGAACGAATGCAATATATTTCCTTGAAAGTCTTTTCTTTAAAATACATATGTTATTCTCTCAAGTCGTGGTCTTGTGTCGTTGTGTGGGTTGGAGGTCTCATTAATCCTATGTGTATTAGGCTACAAACCAAACTCCTTATCAATCGGATGTGAACCTAGAATCTCAAGTAACCTGATCAAATTTAGATATAGAACGTTATATAGAAATATAGAAAGTTATAGATACCCCGTCTCAAGGGGTCACCGGAAGGTTACACAAACACTAGATTTTAGTGGAACTTCAACGGGGAATAAAGACTAACTAGTCAGAAAACCACACTCAACACACCAACAGTAATTGTTTTTTTTCATTTAGGCGATTCATTTTTCAGTGACCCAGGAGGTGCTGGAACATGTTCCGGCGTGTTCCGGCTCAAATGAAGCACTGCCCCCTATGCATTCAAAACATTAACTTAAACCTTTTTAAAGTGAGTGAGTCTGTTCACATGAATGGACACAGATGGATGGTAGGCAGTGGCGGTTCTACATTGAATTACACCCCGGGCGAGACCCCCTCCGAGCGCCCCCCCCCCCCCCCCCCTCTCAATTGCAAGAAATTCGAGGTGTGCCTGACTTGAGCCACTCATTCCATTAGAGTGTTGCTCTGTACCGGGCCGTCCATATGGGCAGGTGGGGCGGCGAACTACTTGCAAAAGCATGCTCCCAAAAAGATAGTTTGTAAATCATTGCTCCAAGTCTATTTTTAATAACGTGATCGTCACATTAACTATCTATAGTCTCTGTAGGCTTTCAGACTATTGTTGGTCTGTTGACATCACGTTTTGGATGATGGTGGACGTGGTGGGCGGCGGTTCTAGCTGAGTTTAACGTCTCATGTTGGGGCAGCTCAGCGACCGCGTTCCTCCGTATGTTGATCACATAACCCTGCAGGCTGCAATAAGGATTTCAATCCCCTAACAGTGGACCCCCCCGTTCCCCCCCTTGTCCGTTACGGAGACCCAGAGGTGAACTGTCCCCCCCCCTCCCCTTTCCCCTTCTCACTAGTGGTGGATTTCATGATTTGTTTGAATGAATCAGTTTGCGTCAGTCAGTTCGCCAAGAAGAGTCGATCATTCGTTTGTTCGTTCGTTTGCGTTTCCGGTAGCGCTGAATCATGATTCTCAGTCACTGAGTCGGTCAGACTCGGCTCCTCCCTCGTTCTCGTTCAAACGAATCACGAATGCACGTTCTCAGCCGAGTCGGTCAGACTCAGCTCCTCCCTCGTTCTCATTCTCAAACGAATCACGATCGTGCAATGGTGCAAACGGTCATCAATCAACACAACATTAACTGAGTTCCTTTTAGCTGAGGAGCGCTTCATGTTCGGAATCGGGATGTTGTTGCCCGGCTGACTCTCGTAACTTCTCAGTCCTCGAGTCTTCACCGCTAAACACAGTCAGTGAACGAACGGCGACTCGCGAGTCAGCGCGACTCAGCGACTAGTGGGTGGAGCTGGGAGTCGAGTCTCAGAGAACGAACGAGACGAACGACGACGAACGAGAGCGGCGAATCAGGTTGGTTTGTTTGTTTTAAAGAGTTGTTCGTTCAAACTGATTCGTTCGTGAACGAGCCACCACTACTTCTCATACAGCTTCTCTGACGGCACCTTCTCAGCGAGCAGGGCGCCTGCAGCCGGAGGGGGCGCCAATATGCCAACTCCCCCCACAGTGATATGAGAGATAATAGAAAACGGGTGGCTTAAATCAAGCGATCTGATTGGTTCCCAACTGTTGTATAATGAGCGTATACGCACAGCTATGACGCCCATTCAGTTTACAGAGATCTGTATCACTCCGCGCCTAACTTGAACTGTTGTTTATTTATATTTAAAAGCAATAGCATAGTTCACTGAAGCCTAAAAATATGTTGATTGCTGGAGAGGGTGGAAATGTTGTAAAGCAATAGGCACACGGTGAGTGAACTCGATAGTAGGCTAAATTGCCGGCGAACCGAGCTACCAAGCTCGCTTTTTCAAAATTGAGGGTGTCTATGACTTTCATTTCGCCATACTTACGTAACCGTTTTATAAAAGCAATAGATCACTTCAGTCAGTGAAATGTGCTCATTACACCACAGTTAAGGGGCGTTGTCTGTCCCGACGTGCAGCGGAGGGACGGACAACGCCCCTTAACTGTGGTATAATGAGAACATTTCACAGCCTGTCGTGATCTATTGCTTAAATAGAAAACCGCTTCGCGGCACGGATTTTTTTTTTTTTTCTTGTGTGCTCGTGCACATGTGTCATCCTGCAGTCTGTCCCCCCCCCCCCCCCCTCTGTAACTGTTTGACCATTGAGTAAAACTGACCTGAGAGTTTCCAGTGTACAGTGTGGACTCCCCAGTCCAGCAGAGAGCAGCTTCACTCCTGAATCCTGCAGATCATTGGTACTCAGGTCCAGCTCTCTCAGACTAGAGGAGTTGGAGCTGAGAACTGAGACCAGAGCTTCACAGCATGTCTCTGACAGATGACAGCCATCCAGCCTTCACACACAATAAACACAACATGTTAGGAACTGGGATTAAAATATCTTACATCTTTTACCGTTAACATAAAAGGACGTGATAAAACTATAATTAGAGATATTTTAGTAATTAAATCTAATATATACTAGTCAATACATTAGATCCTTATGTTTATTCAACATTGGCTGTAAAATGTATAATATTATTGAGTTTTTTGTAGTGTTTGAGACTCGTTCTGTATATTAATTTCACTTTTTAATCATAAGCCGTTTTCACATATGACCTCCGTCTTTTCTCTGCATTTGTGGATCAGGAGGTTCGACCGTGAGGGTCATTCACACTTATTCACACTTGACACCCGATATGCGGACATCGGTGTCGCTCAGACATCAGTAGAATCTCCGGCAGGTTTAGGGGGGTGGGCTTGCAAGGGGCGGGACATGACGTAAGGTCTTGGTTTGTTTTGGTTTGACTGTAGACAGCGCGGAGGCAGAACGGGCAGAACTCATCGCAATCATCTTAAATGTTGCTGCAGCGATGCATCATATATTCCGTTGCATCCACAACATCTGCATCAATCGATGAAAGATTGGAGCATGAGTTAGAGACAAAAAGAAGAAACGACAAACAAGAAAGGCGTCGTGAACGACTGCATTACCGGAGGAAGAGAGCGTCTTTTTTGGCTTCATTTCACATCTAACAAACACTGGGACAAATGTAGTTGATTTCTGTGTTTAACTGAGAAAACAGGGAGTGGAAGGACAGGACCCTATAATGTTCAACTCACTGTTGTCAATAACAATTGTTACGAGAGTTAGCGTATGTGTGTGCGCGAGAATGGCAGTGTGTGTGTGTGTGTGTGTGTGGGTGTGGGTGTGTGAGTGGACGAGCGAGGAGAGCGAGCGGTAGCGTGTGTTAGTTTAGTGAAGTAATGAACACTAATGACATTGCCAGTCAAAGTGAAGGGTGTTACCCCCGAGAGAACATCGGCCCTGGAGGGAACGTCTCCCCTGTGCTCCTCGACTACGGTCTGGGAGCCGACAGCAGGAAAGGTGTAACATAAAAATAAAAAAACATTTTCTATATACGTGTGCAGCTGTGAACTCATGTATTGTAATTTATTGTATGATGTTGTACTTGAGGGATATGATAAGACCTATCATTTAGCGTTCACCACGAATGACTCTGAAAAGCAGTGCCACATTAAAATATGTTTTAAACCATTCAGCGAACAAAAGGCAACAGGCTGATTATCGATTAGGGTGCGGGTGCCACTCAATGACATGCAAACGTAGACTGAAGCGTCATCAACACGCCCACTCAACTGGCGTGAAATGCCCACATTCTACTGCTCACTCACATATAAGGTAATTAACATTTCCGCCGGCTAAAATACTACCTGAGGGGTAGTCTTTTATCAGGAGGTCCAACGTCAGGATAAGTCATTCACTATACGGCCCGTCGGGAGAATAGCGGGAGAATAGACGGTTGTACGTCCATATGTGAAAGCAGCTATAGTATTATGTACTTTATGTATATACATGTTCTAGTACATCTACAGAGATGTTTGGTATATTAGGTTACAACCAGCGGCGGTGCAAGGGGGGGGGGGGGCTAGCGGGGGCTTAAGCTCCCCCTGAAAAAGGCTGAGCCCCCCCCAAGCCCCCCCTCCCAAAACCACAGTCGTTTGGTTATGACGAATATTTATGGTCAAAAGATGTTTTTAATAATAATGTGGCGAGCAGCACGGGAACGACCAGACGGGAGCCCAAGGTGAGAGAGTTTGCAATAACAATACCCAATATATATATATATATTATTATATGAAGACATCGAACTGACTTATATGTTACAAAACTGAACTATGAAATCATATTTTTCATTTGCGTAAGTGATGATGACCGTTGCTGCTTGTTGAGTGATTTGATTGGTTGATTCGTATCATATTGTAGTGTGTAGTAGGGTTAGTTATGGTTACACAATATAACGTTGTGTATATTGAGATGTTATAAGTTAACCTCAAAAGATGTTTCCTATGTTATCATAACTTTTATATTCTACTATTATGTATGTTTTCGTTGTCCCTCCCCCTCCCTCCCCTCTCCCCTCCATCCCTCTCCCCCCTCTGTCCCTCTCTCCCCCCTCTGTCCCTCCCCCCCTCTCCCTCTCCCCCCTGTGTCCCTCTCCTCCCTCCCCCCTCTCCCCTCTGTCCCTCTCCCCCCTCCGTCCCTCTCCCCTCCCCCCCTCTGTCCCCTCCGTCCCTCTCCCCTCCCCCCCTCTTTCCCTCCCCCTCCGTCCCTCTCCCCTCCATCCCTCTCCCCCCTCTGTCCCTCTCCCTCTCTCCCCCCTCTGTCCCTCTCCCCCCTCTGTCCCTCTCCTCCCCCCCCCCTCTGTCCCTCCCCCTCCATCCCTCTTCCCCCTCCATCCCTCTTCCCCCTCTGTCCCTCTCCCCCCTCTGTCCCTCCCTCTCCCCCCTCTGTCCCTTTCCCTTTTCCCCGTCCCCCCCTTGTCTGTTATGGAGACCCAGAGGTGAACTGTCCCCCCCCCCACCCCTTTCCCCTTCTCACACAGCTTCTGTGACGTCACCTCCTCAGGGAGCAGGGCGCCTGCAGCCAGAGGGGGCGCCGGTGAGCCAACTCCCCCCACAGTGATGTGAGCGATAATAGAAAACCGCTTTGCGGCGCGGATGATTTTCTTTTTTCTCGTGTACTCGTGCCGCCCCCCATGTGTCATGAAATAATGCGGCCCCAGGCGGCTGCCCGCTTCGCCCGTTCCTGAAACCGCCACTGATGGGAGGTGACCAAGGACATTTTCACGTCTAATAAAAGGGTGCACATTTTTTAGGTTGCCACCAAATTAAAAAGATTGTAGCCAGTAGAAAATGTGTCTTGATATATGCGTCCATATAACCAAACTACTGAACAAGGTTAAACGTTTTAAAATAGTGGGTCACCTTTTATTAATAATGAACGTATATTTATGCATGTAACCTCATCAATAACTATTTATTTATACTTATAGCAACATATTTAAATACAGGTGCATTTAATTATTGATGAACAATTATTATTCATTCTTTAATTATTATTTCATAATGAATAGAGCTTTTGAGTTTGACTTTTCACCCTGGTTACACAATATGACGTTGTGTATATTGAGATGTTATAAGTTAACCTCAAAAGATGTTTTGTATGTTATCATAACTTTTATATTCTACTATTATGTATGTTTTCGTTGTGTGTACTCCGTCCATCCCTCCCTCCCCCCTCCGTCCCTCCCCCTCCCTTACCCTCTCCGTCCCTCCCTCTCCCCCCTCTGTCCCTCCTCTGTCCCTCTCCCCCTCTGTCCCTCTCCCCCCTCTGTCCCTCCTCTGTCCCTCTCCCCCCTCCCCCTCTGTCCCTCTCCCCCCTCTGTCCCTCCCCCCTCCGTATCTGTCCCTCTCCCCCCTCTGTCCCTCTCCCCCTCTGTCCCTCTCCCCCCTCCGTCCCTCTCCCCCTCTGTCCCTCTCCCCCCTCCGTCCCTCTCCCCCTCTGTCCCTCTCCCCCCTCTGTCCCTCTCCCCCCTCTCCTCCCTCTCCCCCCTCCGTCCCTCTCCCCCCTCCGTCCCTCTCCCCCCTCTGTCCCTCTCCCCCCTCCCCCATTGGGTAGCGCGAGTGATGGTCGTCTCGTCACGCCAATAAAAACGAATGAACCGCTCATAAAAACAAATACATCCCGGCAAAAAGTGTAATCTTGTTTATTTTTGGAGTGTTCACGTGTAGTTTATATAAAACTGATTCAGCTCAGGCTCTGTGAGTAGTGGGGAATAGCCCCCGAGACCTTCGGCGAATCATTGTTAATTATTATCATTTATCTTTTATGATTGTTATGATTGGGGAGTATGTCAAATAAATAAATCATTACTGCTTTTATATCCTAGTATTAATTATTTTGTGTGTAATATAATACATTATCACTGAACGTACAGAGATGTTTTCTACGTTGTTATAACTTTTATTTTCTAGTTTTATGTATATTATCTTGTGTGTATTGTTATACATGTTATTAGTGAATGTACAGATACGATTTGTATTTTATTATACCTTTTATATTCTAGCATATATTATAATATATACATTATATTAAATTTTATGTATATAGTGTTGTGTGTATTGTAATACATTATTAGTGAACTCACAGAGATGTTTTGGAGGCTTTGACCACTGGCAGCAGCCTCAGAAGACCCTCCTCTGAAGCAGAGTATTTCTTCAGGTCAAACACGTCCAGCTCCTCTCCTGATGACAGTAAGATGAAGACCAGAGCTGACCACTGAGCAGGAGAGAGAGATTCTGTGGAGAGACTTCCTGATGTCAGGGACTGTTGGATCTGCTCCACTAGAGAACGGTCGTTCAGCTCATTCAGACAGTGGAACAGATTGATGCTTCTCTCTGGAGAGAGATTTCCATCTATCTTCTTCTTGATGTAAGACACTGTTTTCTTATTAGTCTTTGAGCCACTTCCTGTCTGTCCCAGCAGACTTTTTTTAACCTGAGTGATCAGTGATCTACTTCCTGTCTTTCCCAGCAGACCTCGTAGGAGAATCTGATTGGTCTCCAGAGAGAGGCCCAGGAGGAAGCGGAGGAACAAGTCCCGGTGTCCGTTCTCACTCTGTAAGGCCTTGTCCACAGCACTCTGGTAGAGGAGGAGTTTATCTTCCCCAGAGTTTGGTTGTTCTTCTGAGAGCAGATTGATCCCAGTGTCTATGAAGTGCTTAAAGACATAAAGGGCAGCCAGAAACTCCTGGAGGCTCAGATGGACAAAGCAGAACACCTTGTCCTGGTACAGCCCACACTCCTCTCTAAAGATCTGGGTGAACACTCCTGAGTACACTGAGGCTGCTCTGATATCGATGCCACACGCTGCCAGGTCTGCCTCGTAGAAGATCAGGTTGCCATTCTCCAGCTGGTTAAAAGCCAGTTTTCCCAGAGAAACAATGATCTCCTTGCTCTCTGAACTCCAGTGTGGATCTGTTTCAGCTCTGCCATGATACTTCCTGTCCCCCAGTATGGACTGAACCCTCAGGAAGTGGCTGTACATCTGAGTCACGGTCTTGGGCATCTTTTCTTCTCTCTGGGATGTTTTGAAGCAGTCCTCCAGAACTGTAGCAGTGATCCAACAGAAGACTGGGATGTGACACATGATGTGGAGGCTTCGTGATTTCTTGATGTGGGAGATGATTTTGCTGGCCAGCGTCTCCTCTCTGAATCTCTTCTTAAAGTACTCCTCCTTCTGAGGGTCAGTGAACCCTCTCACCTCTGTTACCATATCAACACACTCAGCAGGGATCTGATTGGCTGCCGCAGGGCGTGTGGTTATCCAGATGCGAGAGGAGGGAAGCAGGTCTCCCCTGATGAGGTTTGTCAGCAGCACGTCCACCGAGGTGGACTTTGTGACATCAGTCCAGATCGGGTTTCTCTGGAAGTCCAGAGGAAGTCGACACTCATCCAGACCATCCAAGATGAAGACAACTTGGAACTGGTCGTATCTGCAGATTCCTGCTTCTTTGGTCTCAATAAAGAAGTGATGAAGAAGTTCCACCAAGCTAAACTCTTTCCCTTTCAGTAAATTCAGCTCTCTGAAAGTGAGGAGAAATGTGAAGTCTATGTCGTGGTTAGTTTTGCCTTCAGCCCAGTCCAGAGTGAACTTGTGTGTTAAGACGGTTTTACCAATGCCGGCCACTCCAGTTGTCATTATTGTCCTGATTGGTTGATCTTTTCCAGGTAAGGGTTTAAAGATGTCCTCACATCTGATTGGTGTTTCCTCTAAGGCTGGTTTCCTGGAAGCTGTTTCAATCAGTCTGACCTCATGTTCCTGGTTGACCTCTCCTCTGCCTCTCTCTGTGATGAAGATCTCTGTGTAGAAGTCCTTCAGAGGTGTTGAATGTCCTGCTTTAGTGATTCCCTCAAACTCACGCCTGTACTTATTCTTCAAATGAGACTTGATTTTATGTTGGCACTCGACAGCATCAGATCCTAAAAGTGAAAACAACAGAAGACATCAGTTAGTGGAAGGTGACATCAGTGGAAACAGGTCAATATTTCCTGTTAAATTATCAACTCAATGATATTTAGTGGCTTCATAACTTGTGGTCGGAGAAGCTGGTCGTGACAAGGACTGCATGTTACAGATTCAAAATGTTCAGGACTATTATTTCCACAGCAGTATGATTGGTCTAATGATAGTAATAATGATGGTGAATCAGTCTAAAGTGACTTGTTATGCTGATATAACAAGATAGTGTTGCATCTATTCCACTGAGTTATTCTGCTGTTGATCTGCAGTATAATGTTTAACATTCTTTAACCTGATACCCCACAATAACCCTCCATATCTGGATCAAACAATTTAACCTGATAGACCCACAATAACCATACATATCTGGATCAAACCATTCAACCCCAAAGAGGAAAGATGTCTCTACATTGAAGTTATAAGTCATTCAGTCCGAAAAGAACAAATAGGAGTCTCATACTGCTCCTTAAAAATATAATTTCTCCTCTGTCTTCAAAGTAAGAGTCTCTTCTGCCCTTCAAAATAATAGTCTCCTCTGTCTTCAAAGTAAGAGTCTCTTACCGCCCCCCAGTGTGTGGGCCACTTCCTCCTGGTTCATCTCCTTCTCTGTTTGATGCTGCTGTACAGACTGAGCACTGGTAACCTTTGACCTCTCCTGGTGTCTGTGGAGAACACACACACACACACACACACACACACACACACACACACACAGGATCTATTGTATTTTTCCTGACTTGTAAACATGGGTATCAGTAGAGTCTGATAACAACTAACTGGTCTGTTTTATCGTCTGAAACTCCGACCTCTCCTCTCTGGAGGGGCGTCCATCTTTAAGTTCAGGAGGATGACCCATAGAGCGGTCACTCTTCATGGAGACACAGCTGGGTCCAGGGGAGTCTGCTCTCTGCTGCCTCCTTCTGAAAAACAAGAACCATCTGGAAGTTAGGATTTGTGGAAGTCGTTTTATTTGATCATTTGTTGCAGAGCTACCCAACTACTATCTCATGAGGATCAGATTATTGGATGTTGTTTAATGTGATATGTGATGCCGCCAGTTGAACAGCCCTGATGTATCGGCTGAATCCTCACCTTGTCTTAGAAGGTTGGTGATTTCCATCTTTAAACCGGTCAGGTGGATCCATAGAGCGGTCACTCTTCATGGAGACACTGCTGGGTCCAGGGGAGTCTGCTCTCTGCTGCTGCGCTGGGCTTCAACACACACACACACACACACACACACAAACACACACACACACACACACACACACACACACACACACACACACACACACACACACACACACACACACACACAGCTTTTAATCACACTGCAGTTTTGACACTGACAAGATAATTCTTCTGTTTTTAGGTGAGAGCATTTCACTTGTTTCCAGCTTTTAAGTTCATAATTATCTATATATTATAACTTGTTACTGAGATGTTATTACTGGCCCTGAGTAACCTAATGCTTTGAACTAGAATCACAGAATTATAAATCTGTTTGATCAACACTGACACACCAAACTGCTTTGTCAAAGTCTTATTTAGAAAACTCGATCAACAGTAACCGTACCTTTCAGTCAAGATGATAAGCAGAGTATCTTTTCATAGAATTCAAAGGCAAACCCATGTGTCTACTTTGCTTAGAAACAATATCAGTCATGAAAGATTTCAACTTAAGTCTCCACTACTACAACTGCACTGACTATGATGCTAGTTGTTCACTTAATGTTGGCCCACTGTTTCAGTTTTGTGCATCATTGAATGATGATGTATGTGAGCCCTTTGCACTGAGAAAAATAAGAATCACTCATGTGGCTTTTAAAACAACACTTGTTGTGTTTGTCGTTTAACAAGAGTATAGACATGTTAAAAATGACATGTGAGCATGGAAAATATGAAATGAATGTATGTTGGTTGAATGAACATACACAGGCTATGAATCAGAATGATTTTTTAGGTAGTGGCCATCCCCAGAATGCACCAGAATACAGGAAATCACATCTACCAAATTCAACATCTTCTGGGGGAGGACCCCCAGACCCCCGCCCACGACTACGCCCCATCAACAACTTTCATCACCAGCCACCACTGATACAGACACATATCTACACATCATTTGTTCTTCTTTTTTATTCTTTTGTATCTTCTATCATATCCGATTAGGTGAAGAGCGCGGTCATGTGCCCTCTGATGGTGATGATGAAAATTGTGGCCCTCTTAATCATGAAAGTTGCCCATCCCTGAGTGACGTCAAAGTCACGTTACGATACGACTGTTCAACATGAGGTCGCAGTGAGAGAAATCCCTCCTGTATCTGATTCAGGACCGCGTATGGAAGTGGCCCAAACCACAATTGAACAGACCTGATTCCGTGTGATTTGTGCTGTTCACACTGTTCTGAATGAAATCGGATCGGAGTCACCTTTGAGCAAAACAATCTGGCAACTCTTGCTTGCAGAGTGACGAGGCCAATCACAGCCTTTCACTACCATAACATGTCCCGCCTCCACCCCCCCGACCCTCCACTGCTGAAGAAGCCCCCCTCCATGTCTGACCGCTCACTCTCTAAGTCCTCACCTCTTCTCAATAGATGGATTTCCATCTTTAAACCGTTCAGGTATATCCATAGAGCGGTCACTCTTCATGGAGACACAGCTGGGTCCAGGGGAGTCCGCTCTCTGCTGCTGGACTCTTCTGGAAAAACAAGAACCAGGATCTATGGACGTTTGATAGAAGCTGTACCTTTATTGTTCTATGCAATGGATAGTTGCATTGTTATTCCCATGCCTTAGGGGGCGCTCTAACACACCTGTTTAGTGCTACTTGTAACGTTGTTCTGGTGCGAGTGAATCAGAGTCAAAACGGATATCAACGTCTCCACCTGCGTTCTGTGTCACTCGGTTACTAACAAGTTATCCTTATATCATATAATGAACATAATATTTATGATCTCTGATGAATCCTCACCTCTTCTCAATAGACTGATTTCCATCTTTAAAGTTATAAGGTATACCCATAGAGCGGTCACTCTTCATGGAGACACAGCTGGGTCCAGGGGAGTCTGCTCCCTGCTGCCTCCTTCTGAAAAACAAGAACCATCTGGAAGTTAGGATAGAAAGATCAAACTGATTCAATAAAAGCTGTTTGAAAGACATTGAACCTTCTAACATTAAACCTGTAAAGTCTGCTACAAGTCGTCTGAATATTCATTTCATTCACACGATTCAAACAGCAGAATAAACGGCCTCAGCCATGAACCAATCCATCTCCAAGTGGTCCTGTGATTGGACGTTGGTATGTTCTGATTAACGATGGGCGGGCAGATCAAGATGATCCGCGGGCCGCCAGTTGAACAGCCCTGATGTATCGGCTGAATCCTCACCTTGTCTTAGAAGGTTGGTGATTTCCATCTTTAAACCGGTCAGGTGGATCCATAGAGCGGTCACTCTTCATGGAGACACTGCTGGGTCCAGGGGAGTCTGCTCTCTGCTGCTGCGCTGGGCTTCAACACAACACACACACACACACACACACACACACACACACACACACACACACACACACACACACACACACACACACACACACACACACACACACACACACACACACAGCTGTTACTCAGACTAATGATGGAGTCATGATGACTCACTGCTGAGCTCTGAGATGGACAACAGTCACAGACAGAGAGATCCTCTTCTTACCTCTTAGCTTTGCTCCGGCGGCCATGTTCCCCAGACAGAGTGGTCTTAGAGGTAGGACCCCCCTCCTCTCTCTCCTCATCCATAGTCGACTGGAGACCTGGACACAAACACAACTACACATTGTTTCTGTGGATTCTGTTTACCAAATGTGAAATGACTGCATGACTAGATATACACACTCTATCACTATCTATGTCTAGATATACACACTCTATCATCCATTTCTAGATCTACACTCTATCACTATCTATGTCTAGATCTACACACTATCACTATCTATGTCTAGATCTACACACTCTATCGCTATATGTCTAGATCTCATACATGTCATTATTAGGATTATTCCTTACTTCTGAACACTGACCTCTCTTCCAGTAGATCAAAGTCACTAGAGCATCAAGAGTCTACAGATCAGTGTGCTATACCTTTATAGACGGCCATCAAACCACCAATAGGTAACTAATGTTACCAATAAAACCCAACAATAAAAGTCCACAACATGAACCAAACGGACCTCACTACAGCACAGACTGAACCTCCACAATAAAAGTCCACAACACAACCAAACGGACCTCACTACAGCACAGACTGAACCTCCACAATAAAAGTCCACAACACAACCAAACGGACCTCACTACAGCACAGACTGAACCTCCACAATAAAAGTCCACAACACAACCAAACGGACCTCACTACAGCACAGACTGAACCTCCACAATAAAAGTCCACAACACAACCAAACGGACCTCACTCCAGCACAGACTGAACCTCCACAATAAAGGTTCCTGGACCAGAGGTTCAATATGAAACGCCCTCAACACGGTGGAACTAGTGATTGATGTTCTGACCCATATTCCTTTATTCAGGTTCTCTCTCTGAGATCAACGTCTCTTTTACAGAAGGAACCTGTAAACACTGAACTGGGACTGGAAATAGATTCATCTAGAACATATCAATACAGTGAGAATATACGACCAATAATCTAAAGAAAACATGACATTTAGCGAGCTGTACCGTAGCTTCTCCGTGATGAAAACGTGTCCTGCCCCTTGTCGTGTGAAAATATTACAGCGCAGAAGGAAATGAAGATCAGTCGAAGGAAGAGATTCAGGTGTTCACCAAAACACAAAGTAAGAGTTGAGAACCGAGACGAACGCTAACACAGTTCTAAAGAAGACAGTGAAGACAGATCGAATGAGGAAGGAGACTTTGAACACCAGCCACCAGTAAAACCATCAATCATTAACTAACTACAGAGGATGACATGGTTTACCTGTACCACACACACACACACACACACACACACACACACACACACACACACACACACACACACACACACACACACACACACACACACACACACACACACACACACCAGCTTAAGAGTCAAAAGTAGAGCAAAAGAGAGATATAAGAGATAAATACAAAATAATAAAATAAAGATAAAAACGATGTACACTATCTACACCTCTCACAGGTGTACATCATAAGTATAGTTACACAGGATACTAGCTCAGTATGAGTATAAGTACACAGGATACTGGCTCAGTATGAGTATAAGTACACAGGATACTAGCTCAGTATGAGTATAAGTACACAGGATACTGGCTCAGTATGAGTATAAGTACACAGGATACTGGCTCAGTATAAGTACACAGGATACTGGCTCAGTATGAGTATAAGTACACAGGATACTGGCTCAGTATGAGTATAAGTACACAGGATACTGGCTCAGTATAAGTACACAGGATACTGGCTCAGTATAAGTACACAGGATACTGGCTCAGTATGAGTATAAGTACACAGGATACTGGCTCAGTATGAGTATAAGTACACAGGATACTGGCTCAGTATGAGTATAAGTACACAGGATACTGGCTCAGTATGAGTATAAGTACACAGGATACTGACTCAGTATGAGTATAAGTACACAGGATACTGGCTCAGTATGAGTATAAGTACACAGGATACTGGCTCAGTATAAGTACACAGGATACTGGCTCAGTATAGTTACACAGGATACTAGCTCAGTATGAGTATAAGTACACAGGATACTGGCTCAGTATGAGTATAAGTACACAGGATACTGGCTCAGTATAAGTACACAGGATACTGGCTCAGTATGAGTACACAGGATACTGGCTCAGTATGAGTATAAGTACACAGGATACTGGCTCAGTATGAGTATAAGCGTGGCATTGGACAGGCTATGACTAGGGTTGCCAACCGTCCCGTAAAATACGGGATCGTCCCGTATTTGGCAACTAAAAGACCTGTCCCGTAATGAACTGATACGGGACGCACTTTGTCCCGTATTTTGGGGTCGTGTTGTACCTTTATGTAATGCCGGTTATCGTTGCATTAATAAAACCCGTGGGTTGCTTAAGCGTATAAACACACGGAGGCAAGGATGCAGTACGAGCCAGTTACTTTATTGGCGCACTATAAACACACTGAATAGCCAGACCCACGCAGCCAACCACCGAACCCCGAAGTAATGACCGTCTAACACAGTTGAGCACCGAGTGCTCAATCCAATACTCCACAGGTCGTAATCGCGTGAACGCGTCTGCCGGCGATCGCGCATAACTCTCCCCCCCCCCCCCCCCTCAACAATCTCGATCAAGAGGTGTCCCGTATTTGAAAGTCTGGGAGTTGGCAACCCTAGCTATGACCCACTATGTTGTGCTCCATGTACCCACTGTTGACAACATGACGTGACTAAGCTACCAACACAAACAAAGAGGAGCTGGGAAAGCAAATGAACTAACTACGTGTTTAAGTTGTGAAGGGCAAACGTGTGGCGACACACAGCACTACACAACACAACACAACAACCTGACTTTTAGTACACACCACAATAATCTCACCTTTAGTACACAATAAAACACGATCTGACTTTAATGACAAACCAAATTTAAAGTTAGAGCCAGGGTCAAAGGCTTGTTGTTAACATTTACAATACACTTCATTATCACAACGCAACATTGTAAAATAATGTTGATAAACTATGATACAAACGAAAATGAGATAAACCTCACCTTAGTGCCTATAATAAAAGCAGTTATGGTCTGTCCATCATATCACAAAGGTTAAATTAAATGGCATGAAGTACAAATATGGCAGAAAGGAGGTTGAGAGTAAAAATTAAAAAAAAACAGGGGTGCCTTGGATGGAGAGAAATATGTTTAGGGCCGTGAGCCAGAAGAGTTTGGGAACCGCTGCTCTAGACACATGACATTTACACATTTTAATTGTAAGACCTCCTCTCAGGGGGCCTACGAGACCTCAGCCCCAGGGCCTACTGGCAGGTAAAGGCAGGCCTGTGTGTGTGTGTGTGTGTGTGTGTGTGTGTGTGTGTGTGTGTGTGTGTGTGTGTGTGTGTGTGTGTGTGTGTGTGTGTGTGTGACGCTTTTATCCAGAGCCACTTACAATCAGTCCATTGGTCATAAGAAGTGAAACAATCTATCGCCGTCGGTGCAGTGAAGACGTCCATAGAACCGAGTGCACTGACAACCGCCAGGCCGACCCCACTCCCCGTGTACGGAGATGAGACAGCCTTCTTAAAGACAAGTATAAAAGGAACTGGAAACAACACAACGTACCGTCTGGGTTATCTAGAACTCCTCACGTATGTCAACGACGGCTGGTGTAACCCAGGACACATCTCCGTAGAGACTGCTAGCTGTCAGCCTGCGGCCACACTAGCTGCCGAGGGAGGTTAGTCACGTGATCACCGTGTCCACGTCCTCCTCAGCGGACCGCCGCCTGTGAGAAGATCCACTCTGTCACAGCGGGGCTGCAGACTGAGCCCTGAGGCCGGATGGTCACCTCTGGGGACTTCAGTCATGTGACTTTGGACTCTACTCCGGCTGGTTTCCACCAGGTTGTAGACTGTCCTAGGAGAAACAACGGGACAATTGACCGCCTGTATGCTAATGTGAGGGACGCCTACAGAGCCACTCCCCCCCCACCTGGGGAGTCTGATCACAACCTGGTCCATCTACAGCCACTGTCCACCCCCCCGGTCCAACAACAGCCGGTGACACCCCGCACCATCAGAAGGTGGTCAGATGGAGAGAGCCCCGAGAGGCTGGATGGGCTGACCAACCCGCATGGTGAGGACGTAGAGGCCTCCCCTGTCAAGACTGTCCTGTTACCCTAACAACAAGCCCTGGGTAACGCAGGAAGTCACTGCTGCCCTCAACAGGAAGAAGGCTGCCTTCAGAAGCAGGGAGGCCATGAAGGCAGCACAGCAGGAGGTGACACGCCGTGTGAGGGAGGCTGAGGACAGCCACAGGAGAAAGGTGGAGGTCTGGGAAGGTGTGAGGAGCATCACAGGTCAGACCAGAGCCACAGGGGGGACAACGGAGAGGGCCAACCAGCTGAATGACTTTGTCAACAGGTTGAACCAGCCCTTGTCCCCCCCACCCCCGCCCTCACTGCAGCCATCTCTCCTCCTTCCCACCTCCCCCCTGACCCCACAACACCCCCCATCTCCTCCCCCCCTCCCCCTCCTCCTCCTCCTCCTCCTCCTCCACCTCAACACAATCCCTGCCTCTTCAGAAAGGAGGCACATAAAAATACGTTGCTACATGCTAAAAGTTTCCATCCACCTTCACTAACTAAGAACATCCCAATTCCAGAGGTTACGTAGGATCTGCCACAACGATCAAGAGTTTGACACTAAAAGTAAAGAGATGTACAATCGTTTCAGAGAACGAGATTACTCCTCCAAAGTTCTGGACACAGCTCTGGTGAGGGCCAGCTGTGTTGAACGTGATTCTCTGCTCCATACAAAGACATTAACTGCTACAAAGGACAGGGTTTCTTCTTTATCAAATGCGGTCAAAATGTGTGAAATAGTAGTGAAGGCAAAAGGGTTTAGTCAAGTCACACAACACACAGTCACTACTAACCATTTCATCAATGGTAAGACTACATATGTTACACACACACACACACACACACACACACACACACACACACACACACACACACACACACACACACACACACACACACACACACACACACACACACACACACACACGGGGAGGAGGTACGGGGAGGAGGTAAATCTAAGGTAGGTAGACCTAAATCTAAATCCTATATCTAAATCTACATCCTAAATATAAATCTACATTTTATATCTAAATATAAATCTTATATGTAAATCTAAATCTAACCCTAAATCTAAATTGAAATCCTGAATCTAATCCTAAATCCATACAACAGATGTACTAATTCTCCTCCATATACTAATTAGCTCTGACTTCTGTCTGTCTGTCTGTCTGTCTGTCTGTCTGTCTGTCTGTCTGTCTGTAGGTCAGACCTGCAGAGCCGCTGTTAGTTTTAGCTGCACGTTGTATGTTACCGCTGGATTTAAGATTTATATTTATAGTTAAAGATTTATGTACGATTTAGCTTCAGATGAAACACTTGGATTCAGGATTTAGATTGATGGAGGAGAGAGACAGACCATCAGGTCCTTTGAGGAACATTTTCTGACAGTGTTTCCATCTCAACCACTGCACTGCAGCTGTGTCCTTCCACTCAGCTGATCTTATTGTCCCATAAGCACAGTGAGGATCTCAGCTCATCTCCAGCGCTGTTATATAACAGTAGGAGCTGGACTCACGTGTCCTCCCCTGCAGTCAGGTCCACGAAGACGGGACTCTGACCCGCTGTCCTCAACAGCTGGTTGAAGTGTGTCTGACCGAGGTGACACACACACACACACACACACACACACACACACACACGCACACGCACACGCACACGCACACGCACACACAAATTACCATACAATACACACATGAACTTATCTACATTTTTTTTTTTTTAACCAAGCTGCTTGCATAGGCTAATATAATATATGTATGTATATTGAATTTAGAATTACTACTCATTGTCAGTGAAGTCTATTTTAATGCAACCATTCTGACTTAACTCCAAACCTAATAAAAATAAATTGAACTATAAGTTGTACTATATATTAGTGTAACTTATACGCGGTATTACAAAGTGGATTTTACCGCTACGAGGAAAGCCAGTCGACCAGACGTCCCACAGCCGCTCAGTACAACAAGGCTGTCTGGCGCTCCCTGGTGGCGGAATCACAATGACACAGCTCTACCGTTTATTCTCCAACAGAGACGGACGGACGGACAGGCGGTCGGACAGAGGGAGACATTTGTCAGGCCTCAACAGACCTTGAGGATGTCTGCCGCCTTCACTGCGACCGCCAGCAAGGTTTTCATCACACTGTCGCTGAGAAGTTTCTGTTTTGAAGGAATACAAAATAAACAATTATGAGCAGTAAAGTCACCATTGTGAAGTCCGCTGGTTTCTCAGCAGGTCTGGGGTTGACATTTAACACAGACGGGGACGTCTGGTCACCCGATGGTGGTCGGCTGACGCCCGAAGGCAAAGGAAGTGTTGGGGGTGTGGCATGGAGTGAGTCACTGACGCTCCTTAAAAACACAGGTGTGGACGTCTTAATCAGGATGGCTGCCATTAACGGTGGCGTTGGAGAGGCACCAGTCTGTTGTCGCTCTGCACGGTGGACATAAAGCTGGTGCTGGGCTCCTTAAGACCAGTGGAAAGTGGCCCCCGTGGTTTACTCAGGCTGTCACTCACTAAATGCGAGGTGTGTGAGCAGGGGCGTACTTAGTCATTTGGGGGCCCAAGGCAAACCCAGTCATTGGGGCCCTCCACATTCTCGTTCTGCACTGTATATATATATATATATCGTATAACTCCGCTTCATTTTCTCAACCCGCGCCAACTAGTTTGTTTTGGTACCGTCTTCCTGAATCAAGCCTGCACATGCACAGTAACATGGAATAGTCCATTGCATGAGAAGGGAGGGGGGGCAGTCAAAAGATCATGATAGATTAAGCATTTTTATGGATTTTTAAGCGCGCAAATTAAGACAAAAAATAATAATTGCTTTAAATCGAAGAAAACTTTATTAATCAGTTTTTTATGAGACGTTTGGGGGCCCCTGGAAATCTCGGGGCCCCAGGCAATTGCCTGTGTTTGCCTAATGGTAGGTCCGCCCCTGTGTGTGAGCGTTTTGCGGCTAATGCCTGAGGGTAAAGTAGTGACGGATGATGATTGTCAGTCCTCCTTCTCGGTGTATAGGTTCCTTCACAGAGGGCTGTGGTAGGCCTACCTCCTGGTTTAAGAGACCAACTCCTCGTCACAGACAACCTGTTGGCTGCTGCTTTGCTGCGTTGCTATGGTGATTGGTAGCCGCGTCCATCGCGCTTTGACCTCTGCCTCCCCGGCCGCCTGCTGGCTGCGGCTACGTCTATCTTAGACGCCCTTGTTCTGGCTGGTGTGTGTGCTTGTGGTGTGGCGGTGGTGGCCTGAGTGTGCTCCTACAGAATGGTTGTGTGATCTGAATGGTGGTTGTTTGTCTGATGTTCTGTCATTCATTGGAGTTGTGTGTTTATTTATTCATTCCTAGTTTAGTTTGTGTTGTGTTTCTTTATTCATTCCTAGTTTAGTTTGTGTTGTGTTTCTTTATTCATTCCTAGTTTACTTTGTGTTTCTTTATTCATTCCTAGTTTACTTTGTGTTGTGTTTCTTTATTCATTCCTAGTTTACTTTGTGTTGTGTTTCTTTATTCATTCCTAGTTTACTTTGTGTTGTGTTTCTTTATTCATTCCTAGTTTACTTTGTGTTGTGTTTCTTTATTCATTCCTAGTTTAGTTTGTGTTGTGTTTCTTTATTCATTCCTAGTTTAGTTTGTGTTGTGTTTCTTTATTCATTCCTAGTTTACTTTGTGTTTCTTTATTCATTCCTAGTTTACTTTGTGTTGTGTTTCTTTATTCATTCCTAGTTTAGTTTGTGTTTCTTTATTCATTCCTAGTTTAGTTTGTGTTGTGTTTCTTTATTCATTCCTAGTTTAGTTTGCGTTGTGTTTCTTTAATCATTCCTAGTTTAGTTTGTGTTGTGTTTCTTTATTCATTCCTAGTTTACTTTGTGTTGTGTTTCTTTATTCATTCCTAGTTTACTTTGCGTTGTGTTTCTTTATTCATTCCTAGTTTACTTTGTGTTGTGTTTCTTTATTCATTCCTAGTTTACTTTGTGTTGTGTTTCTTTATTCATTCCTAGTTTACTTTGTGTTGTGTTTCTTTATTCATTCCTAGTTTACTTTGTGTTGTGTTTGTATTCATTTAATCCCTAAGCCTATGGGGCTTTTCTTGGTGTGATTTTGTTTGCTGTTCTTTTTGTTGATTTGGTTTGGGTTTGTTGTTTTTAATCTTTGTTCATATTGATTTGATTTGTGGTGATTTACCACAGTCTGTGGCAGACTTGGAGTTGATTGTTTTATAGTCAGATTATTATTCGTAGTTTTCATTCTGTTTGCTCACAAAGCCTAGGCCTGTTCCACTGCTACACAAACTGCTGTCACTGTAACAGTGTTTGTTCTGGGGATAATATTACATTTTTTAACTTTTCTACTTACTGCGATGCATTGCGTTTAAATAAACGAATGAACATTTGAGGAATCCTGAATCTGTCACATTCATTTGGTTGAGTGGCCTGTCTGGGGTAACGTGATAACCTTGTTTGGGGTGGACTCTCGTAGTGGTGACACATAGACATAGACTCAGCAGAGGCTGTCCTACCTCACTATGATATGTGATGTAGGCTATGATGGTGTTTTGCAAATCACACTATAAATATGATAGAGGAGCAGAAACAGGGGCAGTAAATTCAGCTATTTTAATAAGTTGAAGAAACAATTCATATAACTATAACTATATATAAATATATACATAGCCTACATGAACAATATATGAATACATTAGATATCTATATATATAAGCACATAAAAGTTTTAGTATGAGCTAAACCCCTGAAAGAGGGCTGTTTTGCAGAGCTTCTTTCTGCACTTCAAGAGAGGCGAGTGTGGCGACGTGGTGCAGCCTTAACTTATGAAACAGACACGACCAATGACAAGTCTGGTTGTCCACGCCAAACGGTGTCTCCTCCTGAACAGTAGCCCCCCGGGCCCTGTATGCCAAACGGTGTCTCCTCCTGAACAGTAGCCCCCCGGGCCCTGTATGCCAAACGGTGTCTCCTCCTGAACAGTAGCCCCCCGGGCCCTGTATGCCAAACGGTGTCTCCTCCTGAACAGTAGCCCCCCGGGCCCTGTATGCCAAACGGTGTCTCCTCCTGAACAGTAGCCCCCCGGGCCCTGTATGCCAAACGGTGTCTCCTCCTGAACAGTAGCCCCCCGGGCCCTGTATGCCAAACGGTGTCTCCTCCTGAACAGTAGCCCCCCGGGCCCTGTATGCCAAACGGTGTCTCCTCCTGAACAGTAGCCCCCCGGGCCCTGTATGCCAAACGGTGTCTCCTCCTGAACAGTAGCCCCCCGGGCCCTGTATGCCAAACGGTGTCTCCTCCTGAACAGTAGCCCCCCGGGCCCTGTATGCCAAACGGTGTCTCCTCCTGAACAGTAGCCCCCCGGGCCCTGTATGCCAAACGGTGTCTCCTCCTGAACAGTAGCCCCCCGGGCCCTGTATGCCAAACGGTGTCTCCTCCTGAACAGTAGCCCCCCGGGCCCTGTATGCCAAACGGTGTCTCCTCCTGAACAGTAGCCCCCCGGGCCCTGTATGCCAAACGGTGTCTCCTCCTGAACAGTAGCCCCCCGGGCCCTGTATGCGACGGTCCGACGGTTGGAGCAGGAATCCGCTGCAGTGCTCTGGCACCTCGTGTCTTCTGCTGCTGCTCGGAGTGCGACCGCTCCAAGATGGCGGCCGCATTTCATGCGCCCAGCAGCCGACGCGGCGTCCGCTCTTCATCAGGTCTGTGAGCCGGCCACTCTACCGCTGGAGTTACGCTGCGCCTGCGTCACTCGGTAGAGATCACAGGTTGCCAGGTTCGCCCACACGCAACAGGAAACATACGATCGAAAAATAGATCTGTTTTTGATCATTGACGTATTGACCAAGACAGCGGTGACTTGTGGAGTCACTGCATGCAAGTCTCAGTCAAGTCTCAAGTCATGGATACAAGTCAAGTCAAGTCTTTAGTCACTGTTGAACAAGTCCTCAATCTGGTGACTGGAGTCTGACTGGAGTCCAGTCACTGGACTGGAGTCCCCCATCTCTGATGAATACACATCATGTATGAATAGAAGAACCGACACAAGAAGGATCATATGTACACAAATATCCAGACCTCAGCCACCATATCATGATCACAGGTCCAGATAATAAGATAAGGTTTGTTATTTTCATTATCATTATTCAATAATATTGAGATTATTATTGTTATTATTATTATTATTATTATTATTATTATTATTATTGGGTGCCTTTGTAGCTCAGGTACAGATGCAATAAACCATATTTGTAAAATGGGCAGAGGCGGACAGAGTACACAGCTTCCTTACTTGAGTAAAGTACAGATAGTATAGATATATATTTCATACAGATAAGTACTGTACTCAAGTAAATGTACTCCGTTACTGTCCGGCTCTGGTTACCAGTGAGAGGATGAAGGTGAATGGTCTCTGGACTTGAGGCCGAGGGGCGTGTCCATGTGCTTCAACGTCACTAGAAAGAATAAAGTGTGTTCAGGGACAGATAAATGGCTTAGTGTGTCCACACACGTAAACATGTCTTGAAATAATCTACAAACTCTGCTAAGCGGAAGGACTCGGAAAGAGAGAGAGAGAGATTATTCTATCACAGACCTTAGCCCTGAATCTCTCAGAGCTTTCACAGTCAGCCCCTTAACACCACCATCAGACCACAGCAAAATCACAGCCTGCCTACATAGACCAACACCTGACCAAGAGGCATTAAAACAAACCACACACTATCAACAAATGCTATAGATGGAAGGAGAGCAGTGTCGAAACATATCAGAACACCATGAAGCAAAAACACATTCAGACACTTTACATTTAGATAGCTTCCTAGACAAAAACTTTCACTGCAGCAGTGAAGGGATCAACATGGCAGTAGAAAGCCTTAACAACATATCTGACATCTCAGCCTTACAATCAAACCTGAAGGTCTCACACTAAGAAGACAACATTAACGATAAGTGGTTAGACACCGAATGCAAAAACACTAGGAAAACATTGAGAAACCTGTCAGATCAGAAACATAGGGACCCAGACAACCACAATACCAGTCTCCATTATCATGAGACCTTAAAACAAAACAGAAACACAATAAGGAGAAAAAGGGACCAACACGTTAGGAACCAGATAAACCAAATTGAGGAATCGACTCAAACCATTTCTGGGAAAATTGGAACACACTAAACAAACAAAAACGGGAAGAATTGAGCATTCAGAATGGAGATGTATGGATAAATCACTTCTCCAATGTCTTTGGCCCATTGTAAAGAACAAAGAACAAACACATATCCAAGATAAACTACAAACATTAGAATCAGTTATTAAAGATGATCAGAACCCACTAGACTCTTCAATCACATTAAAAGAACTACAGGACAAAATAAGTTCCCTTAAACTAAAAAAGGCATGTGGTGTTGATGGTATTCTAAATTAAATGATTAAATATACAGATATCAGATTCCAACTGGCAATTCTCAAACTGCTTAACACTGTTCTTAGCTCCGGGATCTTACCCAATATTTGAACCAAGGACTGATAAGCCCAATCCACAAAAGTGGAGATCAATTTGACCCTCAAAACTACAGAGGGGTCTGTGTCAACAGCAACCTCGGTAAAATGATATGTATGATTATAAATAGCAGACTCCTTAACTTCCTGACTGACAATAATGCCATAAGCAAAAACCAAATCTGCTTCTTACCAAATCAAACCAAAACAAAAGCAAACTATTCTCCTGCTTTGTAGACTTTAAAAAAAAGGCTTTGACTCAATTTGGCATGATGGTCTGTTGTTTAAATGAATAGAAAGTGGTGTTGGAGGAAAAACTCACGGCGTCATAAAGTCCATGTACACAAACAACACATGTGCCGTTAAGATAGGAACACACAGACTTCTTCCCACAGAGTGTGAGACAGGGATGCAGCTTGAGTCCGACCCTGTTCAACACCTACATGAACCAACTAGCAGGACGTTAATGCAGCGCTCAGCGCGCCGTGGGCGTGTGTTCCGATGGACCGCTGGTTGTGTGTGTTTGTGGTGTGCGTTGGTTACGGCCATACAGTGACCAGGTGGAAACAATAAATGTTGAACGAGTACTTTGGACATTCCTAAGTCACAGATGGGGTCATTAAAGTACTTTTATAGCATACTTATTGATATGTATATATATTTTGTGTTTAATGTTTTATACTTCTTATATTAGATATTATATACCTGACCTTTTTATTTATTTTCTAACCCTTTTTATTTTATTGTTCACCTGCTTTGGCAATG
>NC_140294.1:7843825-7911825 GCF_964030765.1 Micromesistius poutassou
TCTGGCCTCTACCTCCGAAATCAGCACCTCCACCTCGCATTCACTAAAGTTGTTTTTTCTTCCTTTCTCCATTTTCTCCTTTCTCCTAACGAGCGCACTACTGCAGGTTTATTTATACGAATTAGCATATTAAATGAGGGAGGAGACGGGTGGAGATGGAAATTGGTGGAGAGACGGGCTCGTGCATGTGCGCTCAATGTCACGTTAATTGGGATGTACAAAGAGAATCTGTGTGAAATCGTGCTTACGCAAGGATTGATACATCCAGATTTTTTTGTGAGCATCAGCTTTCCAGATTTTGGCGTCCGCAAAGTTTTAGTCAGAAATCCACGCAAGTCTTACACAACAACACACAACTCACTGCCTCCCTGCTTCTAGCCAATCAGCTACTAGCCACCACCAATATACTACCCGGCCTTCTTTCATCCGCCGTCATGTCTCGTCTCCACCTTGGATTATCACTCCTGCTACTCCAGACTCTTAGGACTCTCTCCTCTACTCCACCAACTTCTGGCCCACTCAGCTACACCGCCGCTGACCTTCACCGCCTCAACAATAACCATCGTCTCTCTGCTGCTGCTGCCCCTGCAGCCAGCACAGCCGGAATCCTCCGCCGACGCCGCTACATCCATCCAGGTTCTGGCCCCTCTCGCAACCAACACCTCCCCCATGGCTCACCCATCCCCTCACTCTGGACTAACTCTCGCCCCCCCGTCACCCCCACCTGCCGTACTGCCAACCTCACTAACCTCCGTTCCCCCTCCCCTGCCCCCCCATCCATCTCCCTCGCACTGCTGAACTGTCGCTCCCTCTCCAACAAATCAGCCGTTATATCTGAACTGCTACTGGACAATAACATGGATCTGCTCCTCCTCTGTGAAACATGGCAGCAGCCCCTGGACTTCTACGCTCTCAATCAAGCCACTCCTTCCAATTACAGTTACATCGCCAAACCCCGCCTCTCTGGCCGAGGGGGAGGCGTTGGCGTTCTTCATAAACAATCCCTGTCCATCACCTACTACTACTGCTACTGAACTGGTCTTCATCCTCATCTTCATCACTAGTACTGTTCTTCCTGTTTCACGTTCATCTTCTCTACAAAAATGAACATACTAAATCATATCAGATGATAGCTACTATAGTGGACTAGTGTGCTATAGCTTTAGAAATAGTAGTGCATATTGTTTATAAGATGTTTTAAGTTAAACGTAAATGTAAATCCCATGTGTGTGTGAGTGGTTGTCCCAGTCAAAACAATGAAAAATGTGTACACTGAATCTACTCCCGCAATATTTACACGACATACACATATTATACATCAAAACGTTCATCATGATGAGCTGATTAATCCTCTGTAGTATCTAAGCTATAGTCTACATACTTTTCAAGATATTCGACTTTGAAAGGTTCCAATACACATCCATTGTGATCCACCTGTGTAAACAACAGACTGAACCAGCTGAGCTCACATACAGGCTGGAAACTAACTGTTGGTACCATAGACCTGGTCCATACATACAGTACATAGACATGTACACATACGTACACACACCTACACAAACATACTAGACACACATCAACACAGGCAAACATAGCTACACATACGGATACACAAGTCCACATGTGAATGAGCGGACGTCACCTCCTGCTGTGTGGATGGACTTTCCATCCCAATAGTGAGTGTGTGTTGTGATGAATCAAACGGACACTTACACTTCTTTAGAGCTGGTTTCAGCCTCCACACTCCACCGTGCTCCACACTGGGGGGGAAACAAAGTGAGAGCAGCATGTTGAAACATTCACCTTCATCATCTGCTGTCTCATCACGTTCTACACAACATGAGTTACAGCTTCCTTTTCAAACCGCTTCATCTAGCAGCGGCTTGAATCCCTGTAGGAGACTTTGTCCCTGAGTGGAGAGCTGTCCTCTCCATACCTGAGAGTGTCCAGTCTCCAGCGTGGATCCTCCAGTCCAGCAGAGAGCAGCGCAGCTCCAGAGTCTCCTGGGTTATTGTAGCTCAGGTCCAGCTCTCTCAGATGGGAGGGGTTGGAGCTCAGAGCTGAGGCCAGAGAAGCACAGCCTTCCTGTGTGACCAGGCAGCCAGACAAGCTGCACGCACGCACGCACGCACGCACACACACACACACACACACACACACACACACACACACACACACACACACACACACACACACACACACACACACACACACACACACACACACACACACACACACACGTGTGTGTGACCTATTACTTTTCTGGAGGTAAATCTTTTCAACGTCCTCTGATGTGGAACTCAGAACTCAGAAACTCGGAATGTGCAACTGTTTGATCATTAAATCTGTAAAGTTTTAGAGTAGAGTAAAAAAACAACTAAAGGGTAAAGGGGTGCACATTCTTTACCATCTTTCACCTCAAACCTAAAATGCAAACACTAGATTTTAGTGGAACTTCAACGGGGAATAAAGACTAACTAGACAGAAAACCACATTCAACACACAAACAGTAATTGTTTTTTTTCATTTAGGCGATTCATTTTTCAGTGACCCAGGAGGTGCTGGAACATGTTCCGGCGTGTTCCGGCTCAAATGAAGCACTGCCCCCTATGCATTCAAAACATTAACTTAAACCTTTTTAAAGTGAGTGAATCTGTTCACATGAATGGACACAGATGGATGGTAGGCAGTGGCGGTTCTACATTGAATTACACCCCGGGCGAGACCCCCTCCGAGCGCCCCCCCCCCCCCTCTCAATTGCAAGAAATTCGAGGTGTGCCTGACTTGAGCCACTCATTCCATTAGAGTGTTGCTCTGTACCGGGCCGTCCATATGGGCAGGAGGGGCGGCGAACTACTTGTAAAAGCATGCTCCCAAAAAGATAGTTTGTGAATCATTGCTCCAAGTCTATTTTTAATAACGTGATCGTCACATTAACTATCTATAGTCTCTGTAGGCTTTCAGACTATTGTTGGTCTGTTGACATCACGTTTTGGATGATGGTGGACGTGGTGGGCGGCGGTTCTAGCTGAGTTTAACGTCTCATGTTGGGGCAGCTCAGCGACCGCGTTCCTCCGTATGTTGATCACATAACCCTGCAGGCTGCAATAAGGATTTCAATCCCCTAACAGTGGACCCCCGTCCCCCCCCCCATGTCCGTTACGGAGACCCAGAGGTGAACTGTCCCCCCCCCTCCCCTTTCCCCTTCTCACTAGTGGTGGATTTCATGATTTGTTTGAATGAATCAGTTCGCGTCGGTCAGTTCGCCAAGAAGAGTCGTTCGGTCGTTCGTTCGCGTTTCCGGTAGCGGTGAATCATGATTCTCAGTCACTGAGTCGGTCAGACTTGGCTCCTCCCTCATTCTCGTTCAAACGAATCACGACCGTGCAATGGTGCAAACGGTCATCAATCAACACAACATTAACTAAGTTCCTTTTAGCTGAGGAGTGCTTCATGTTCGGAATCGGGATGTTGTTGCCCGGCTGACTCTTGTGACTTCTCAGTCCTCGAGTCTTCACCGCTAAACACAGTCAGTGAACGAACGGCGACTGGCGAGTCAGCGCGACTCAGCGACTAGTGGGCGGAGCTGGGAGTCGAGTCTCGGAGAACGAACGAGACGAACGACGACGAACGAGAGCGGCGAATCAGGTTGGTTTGTTCGTTTTAAAGAGTTGTTCGTTCAAACTGATTTGTTCGTGAACGAGCCACCACTACTTCTCATACAGCTTCTCTGACGGCACCTTCTCAGCGAGCAGGGCGCCTGCAGCCGGAGGGGGCGCCAATATGCCAACTCCCCCCACAGTGATATGAGAGATAACAGGTGGCTTAAATCAAGTGATCTGATTGGTTCCCAACTGTTGTATAACGAGCGTATACACACAGCTATGACGCCCATTCAGTTTACAGAGATCCGTATCACTCCACGCCTAACTTGAACTGTTGTTTATTTATATATAAAAGCAATAGCATAGTTCACTGAATCCTAAAAATATGTTGATTGATGGAGAGGGTGGAAATGTTGTAAAGCAATAGGCACACGGTGAGTGAACTCGATAGAAGGCTAAATTGCCGGCGAACCGAGCTATGAAGCTCGCTTTTTCAAAATTGAGGGGGTCTATGACTTTCATTTCGCCATACTTACGTAACCGTTTTATAAAAGCAATAGATCACTTCAGTCAGTTAAATGTGCTCATTACACCACAGTTAAGGGGCGTTGTCCGTCCCGACGTGCAGCGGAGGGACGGACAACGCCCCTTAACTGTGGTATAATGAGAACATTTCACAGCCTGTCGTGATCTATTGCTTAAATAGAAAACCGCTTCGCAGCAAGGATGATTTTTTTTTTCTTGTGTACTCGTGCACATGTGTCATCCCGCCCTCTGTCCCTCCCCCCCTCTGTAAGTGTTTGACCGTTGAGTAAAACTGACCTGAGAGTTTCCAGTGTACAGTGTGGACTCCCCAGTCCAGCAGAGAGCAGCTTCACTCCTGAATCCTGCAGATCATTGGTACTCAGGTCCAGCTCTCTCAGATGGGAGGGGTTGGAGCTCAGAGCTGAGGCCAGAGAAGCACAGCCTTCCTGTGTGACCAGGCAGCCATACAACCTACACACACACACACACACACACACACACACACACACACACACACACACACACACACACACACACACACACACACACACACGTGTGGGAACTATTACTTTTCTGGAGGTAAATCTTTTCAACGTCCTCTGATGTGGAACTTAACTGTTTGATCATTAAAACTGTAAAGTTTTAGAGTAGAGTAAAAAACAACTAAAGGGTAAAGGGGTGCACATTCTTTACCATCTTTCACCTCAAACCTAAAATGCAAACACTAGATTTTAGTGGAACTTCAACGGGGAATAAAGACTAACTAGTCAGAAAACCACACTCAACACACCAACAGTAATTGTTTTTTTTCATTTAGGCGATTCATTTTTCAGTGACCCAGGAGGTGCTGGAACATGTTCCGGCGTGTTCCGGCTCAAAGGAAGCACTGCCCCCTATGCATTCAAAACATTAACTTAAACCTTTTTAAAGTGAGTGAATCTGTTCACATGAATGGACACAGATGGATGGTAGGCAGTGGCGGTTCTACATTGAATTACACCCCGGGCGAGACCCCCTCCGAGCGCCCCCCCCCCCCCCCCCTCTCAATTGCAAGAAATTCGAGGTGTGCCTGACTTGAGCCACTCATTCCATTAGAGTGTTGCTCTGTACCGGGCCGTCCATATGGGCAGGAGGGGCGGCGAACTACTTGCAAAAGCATGCTCCCAAAAAGATAGTTTGTAAATCATTGCTCCAAGTCTATTTTTAATAACGTGATCGTCACATTAACCATCTATAGTCTCTGTAGGCTTTCAGACTATTGTTGGTCTGTTGACATCACGTTTTGGATGATGGTGGACGTGGTGGGCGGCGGTTCTAGCTGAGTTTAACGTCTCATGTTGGGGCAGCTCAGCGACCGCGTTCCTCCGTATGTTGATCACATAACCCTGCAGGCTGCAATAAGGATTTCAATCCGCTAACAGTGGACCCCCGTCCCCCCCTTGTCCGTTACGGAGACCCAGAGGTGAACTGTCCCCCCCCCTCCCCTTTCCCCTTCTCACTAGTGGTGGATTTCATGATTCGTTTGAATGAATCAGTTTGCGTCGGTCAGTTCGCCAAGAAGAGTCGTTCGTTCGTTCGTTCGTTCGTTCGCATTTCCGGTAGCGGTGAATCATGATTCTCAGTCACTGAGTCGGTCAGACTCGGCTCCTCCCTCGTTCTCATTCTCAAACGAATCACGATCGTGCAATGGTGCAAACGGTCATCAATCAACACAACATTAACTACGTTCCTTTTAGCTGAGGAGTGCTTCATGTTCGGAATCGGGATGTTGTTGCCCGGCTGACTCTCGTGACTTCTCAGTCCTCGAGTCTTCACCGCTAAACACAGTCAGTGAACGAACGGCGACTCGCGAGTCAGCGCGACTCAGCGACTAGTGGGTGGAGCTGGGAGTCGAGCCTCGGAGAACGAACGAGACGAACGACGACGAACGAGAGCGGCGAATCAGGTTGGTTGGTTCGTTTTAAAGAGTTGTTAGTTCAAACTGATTTGTTTGCGAACGAGCCACCACTACTTCTCATACAGCTTCTCTGACGGCACCTTCTCAGCGAGCAGGGCGCCTGCAGCCGGAGGGGGCGCCAATATGCCAACTCCCCCCACAGTGATATGAGAGATAATAGAAAACGGGTGGCTTAAATCAAGTGATCTGATTGGTTCCCAACTGTTGTATAATGAGCGTATACACACAGCTATGACACCCGTTCAGTTTACAGAGTTCAGTATCACTCCGCGCCTAACTTGAACTGTTGTTTATTTATATATAAAAGCAATAGCATAGTTCACTGAATCCTAAAAATATGTTGATTGATGGAGAGGGTGGAAATGTTGTAAAGCAATAGGCACACGGTGAGTGAACTCGATAGTAGGCTAAATTGCCGGCGAACCGAGCTATGAAGCTCGCTTTTTCAAAATTGAGGGGGTCTATGACTTTCATTTCTCCATACTTACGTAACCGTTTTATAAAAGCAATAGATCACTTCAGTCAGTGAAATGTTCTCATTATACCACAGTTAAGGGGCGTTGTCTGTCCCGACGTGCAGCGGAGGGACGGACAACGCCCCTTAACTGTGGTATAATGAGAACATTTCACAGCCTGTCGTGATCTATTGCTTAAATAGAAAACCGCTTCGCAGCAAGGATGATTTTTTTTTTCTTGTGTACTCGTGCACATGTGTCATCCCGCCCTCTGTCCCTCCCCCCCTCTGTAAGTGTTTGACCGTTGAGTAAAACTGACCTGAGAGTTTCCAGTGTACAGTGTGGACTCCCCAGTCCAGCAGAGAGCAGCTTCACTCCTGAATCCTGCAGATCATTGGTACTCAGGTCCAGCTCTCTCAGATGGGAGGGGTTGGAGCTCAGAGCTGAGGCCAGAGAAGCACAGCCTTCCTGTGTGACCAGGCAGCCAGACAACCTACACACACACACACACACACACACACACACACACACACACACACACACACACACACACACACACACACACACACACGTGTGGGAACTATTACTTTTCTGGAGGTAAATCTTTTCAACGTCCTCTGATGTGGAACTTAACTGTTTGATCATTAAAACTGTAAAGTTTTAGAGTAGAGTAAAAAACAACTAAAGGGTAAAGGGGTGCACATTCTTTACCATCTTTCACCTCAAACCTAAAATGCAAACACTAGATTTTAGTGGAACTTCAACGGGGAATAAAGACTAACTAGACAGAAAACCACATTCAACACACCAACAGTAATTGTTTTTTTTCATTTAGGCGATTCATTTTTCAGTGACCCAGGAGGTGCTGGAACATGTTCCGGCGTGTTCCGGCTCAAATGAAGCACTGCCCCCTATGCATTCAAAACATTAACTTAAACCTTTTTAAAGTGAGTGAATCTGTTCACATGAATGGACACAGATGGATGGTAGGCAGTGGCGGTTCTACATTGAATTACACCCCGGGCGAGACCCCCTCCGAGCGCCCCCCCCCCCCCCCCCCCCCTCTCAATTACAAGAAATTCGAGGTCTGCCTGACTTGAGCCACTCATTCCATTAGAGTGTTGCTCTGTACCGGGCCGTCCATATGGGCAGGAGGGGCGGTGAACTACTTGCAAAAGCATGCTCCCAAAAAGATAGTTTGTAAATCATTGCTCCAAGTCTATTTTTAATAACGTGATCGTCACATTAACTATCTATAGTCTCTGTAGGCTTTCAGACTATTGTTGGTCTGTTGACATCACGTTTTGGATGATGGTGGACGTGGTGGGCGGCGGTTCTAGCTGAGTTTAACGTCTCATGTTGGGGCAGCTCAGCGACCGCGTTCCTCCGTATGTTGATCACATAACCCTGCAGGCTGCAATAAGGATTTCAATCCGCTAACAGTGGACCCCCGTCCCCCCCTTGTCCGTTACGGAGACCCAGAGGTGAACTGTCCCCCCCCCTCCCCTTTCCCCTTCTCACTATTGGTGGATTTCATGATTTGTTTGAATGAATCAGTTTGCGTCGGTCAGTTCGCCAAGAAGAGTCGTTTGTTCGTTCGTTCATTCGTTCGCGTTTCCGGTAGCGGTGAATCATGATTCTCAGTCACTGAGTCGGTCAGACTCGGCTCCTCCCTCGTTCTCATTCTCAAACGAATCACGATCGTGCGATGGTGCAAACGGTCATCAATCAACACAACATTAACTAAGTTCCTTTTAGCTGAGGAGTGCTTCATGTTCGGAATCGGGATGTTGTTGCCCGGCTGACTCTCGTGACTTCTCAGTCCTCAAGTCTTCACCGCTAAACACAGTCAGTGAACGAACGGCGACTCAGCGACTAGTGGGTGGAGCTGGGAGTCGAGTCTCGGAGAACGAACGAGACGAACGACGACGAACGAAAGCGGTGAATCAGGTTGGTTTGTTTGTTTTAAAGAGTCGTTCGTTCAAACTGATTCGTTCGTGAACGAGCCACCACTACTTCTCATACAGCTTCTCTGACGGCACCTTCTCAGCGAGCAGGGCGCCTGCAGCCGGAGGGGGCGCCAATATGCCAACTCCCCCCACAGTGATATGAGAGATAATAGAAAACGGGTGGCTTAAATCAAGTGATCTGATTGGTTCCCAACTGTTGTATAATGAGCGTATACACACAGCTATGACACCCGTTCAGTTTATAGAGTTCAGTATCACTCCGCGCCTAACTTGAACTGTTGTTTATTTATATATAAAAGCAATAGCATAGTTCACTGAAGCCTAAAAATATGTTGATTGATGGAGAGGGTGGAAATGTTGTAAAGCAATAGGCACACGGTGAGTGAACTCGATAGTAGGCTAAATTGCCGGCGAACCGAGCTATGAAGCTCGCTTTTTCAAAATTGAGGGTGTCTATGACTTTCATTTCGCCATACTTACGTAACCGTTTTATAAAAGCAATAGATCACTTCAGTCAGTGAAATGTTCTCATTATACCACAGTTAAGGGGCGTTGTCCGTCCCGACGTGCAGCGGAGGGACGGACAACGCCCCTTAACTGTGGTATAATGAGAACATTTCACAGCCTGTCGTGATCTATTGCTTAAATAGAAAACCGCTTCGCAGCAAGGATGATTTTTTTTTTCTTGTGTACTCGTGCACATGTGTCATCCCACCCTCTGTCCCTCCCCCCCTCTGTAAGTGTTTGACCGTTGAGTAAAACTGACCTGAGAGTTTCCAGTGTACAGTGTGGACTCCCCAGTCCAGCAGAGAGCAGCTTCACTCCTGAATCCTGCAGATCATTGGTACTCAGGTCCAGCTCTCTCAGATGGGAGGGGTTGGAGCTCAGAGCTGAGGCCAGAGAAGCACAGCCTTCCTGTGTGACCAGGCAGCCAGACAACCTACACACACACACACACACACACACACACACACACACACACACACACACACACACACACACACACACACACACACACACACACACACACACACGTGTGGGAACTATTACTTTTCTGGAGGTAAATCTTTTCAACGTCCTCTGATGTGGAACTTAACTGTTTGATCATTAAAACTGTAAAGTTTTAGAGTAGAGTAAAAAAACAACTAAAGGGTAAAGGGGTGCACATTCTTTACCATCTTTCACCTCAAACCTAAAATGCAAACACTAGATTTTAGTGGAACTTCAGCGGGGAATAAAGACTAACTAGACAGAAAACCACACTCAACACACAAACAGTAATTGTTTTTTTTCATTTAGGCGATTCATTTTTCAGTGACCCAGGAGGTGCTGGAACATGTTCCGGCGTGTTCCGGCTCAAATGAAGCACTGCCCCCTATGCATTCAAAACATGAACTTAAACCTTTTTAAAGTGAGTGAATCTGTTCACATGAATGGACACAGATGGATGGTAGGCAGTGGCGGTTCTACATTGAATTACACCCCGGGTGAGACCCCCTCCGAGCGCCCCCCCCCCCCCCCTCTCAATTGCAAGAAATTCGAGGTGTGCCTGACTTGAGCCACTCATTCCATTAGAGTGTTGCTCTGTACCGGGCCGTCCATATGGGCAGGAGGGGCGGTGAACTACTTGCAAAAGCATGCTCCCAAAAAGATAGTTTGTAAATCATTGCTCCAAGTCTATTTTTAATAACGTGATCGTCACATTAACTATCTATAGTCTCTGTAGGCTTTCAGACTATTGTTGGTCTGTTGACATCACGTTTTGGATGATGGTGGACGTGGTGGGCGGCGGTTCTAGCTGAGTTTAACGTCTCATGTTGGGGCAGCTCAGCGACCGCGTTCCTCCGTATGTTGATCACATAACCCTGCAGGCTGCAATAAGGATTTCAATCCGCTAACAGTGGACCCCCGTCCCCCCCTTGTCCGTTACGGAGACCCAGAGGTGAACTGTCCCCCCCCTCCCCTTTCCCCTTCTCACTAGTGGTGGATTTCATGATTCGTTTGAATTAATTAGTTCACGTCGGTCAGTTCGCCAAGAAGAGTCGTTCGTTCGTTCATTCGTTCGTTCGCGTTTCCGGTAGCGGTGAATCATGATTCTCAGTCACTGAGTCGGTCAGACTCAGCTCCTCCCTCGTTCTCATTCTCAAACTTATCACGATCGTGCAATGGTGCAAACGGTCATCAATCAACACAACATTAACTAAGTTCCTTTTAGCAGAGGAGCGCTTCATGGTTAGAATCGGGATGTTGTTGCCCGGCTGACTCTCGTGACTTCTCAGTCCTCGAGTCTTCACCGCTAAACACAGTCAGTGAACGAACGGCGACTCGCGAGTCAGCGCGACTCAGCGACTAGTGGGTGGAGCTGGGAGTCGAGCCTCGGAGAACGAACGAGACGAACGACGACGAACGAAAGCGGTGAATCAGGTTGGTTTGTTTGTTTTAAAGAGTCGTTCGTTCAAACTGATTAGTTCGTGAACGAGCCACCACTACTTCTCACACAGCTTCTCTGACGGCACCTTCTCAGCGAGCAGGGCGCCTGCAGCCGGAGGGGGCGCCAATATGCCAACTCCCCCCACAGTGATATGAGAGATAATAGAAAACGGGTGGCTTAAATCAAGTGATCTGATTGGTTCCCAACTGTTGTATAATGAGCGTATACACACAGCTATGACACCCGTTCAGTTTATAGAGTTCAGTATCACTCCGCGCCTAACTTGAACTGTTGTTTATGTATATATAAAAGCAATAGCATAGTTCACTGAATCCTAAAAATATGTTGATTGATGGAGAGGGTGGAAATGTTGTAAAGCAATAGGCACACGGTGAGTGAACTCGATAGTAGGCTAAATTGCCGGCGAACCGAGCTATGAAGCTCGCTTTTTCAAAA
The DNA here is from genome assembly GCF_964030765.1 of Micromesistius poutassou. Classification (NCBI taxonomy): domain Eukaryota; kingdom Metazoa; phylum Chordata; class Actinopteri; order Gadiformes; family Gadidae; genus Micromesistius; species Micromesistius poutassou. The sequence continues at coordinate 7,855,225 of NC_140294.1, forward strand.
TTGAGGGGGTCTATGACTTTCATTTCGCCATACTTACGTAACCGTTTTATAAAAGCAATAGATCACTTCAGTCAGTGAAATGTTCTCATTATACCACAGTTAAGGGGCGTTGTCCGTCCCGACGTGCAGCGGAGGGACGGACAACGCCCCTTAACTGTGGTATAATGAGAACATTTCACAGCCTGTCGTGATCTATTGCTTAAATAGAAAACCGCTTCGCAGCATGGATGATTTTTTTTTTCTTGTGTACTCGTGCACATGTGTCATCCCGCCCTCTGTCCCTCCCCCCCCTCTGTAACTGTTTGACCGTTGAGTAAAACTGACCTGAGAGTTTCCAGTGTACAGTGTGGACTCCCCAGTCCAGCAGAGAGCAGCTTCACTCCTGAATCCTGCAGATCATTGGTACTCAGGTCCAGCTCTCTCAGACTAGAGGAGTTGGAGCTGAGAACTGAGGCCAGAGCTTCACAGCATGTCTCTGACAGATGACAGCCATCCAGCCTTCACACACACAATAAACACAACATGTTAGGAACTGGGATTAAATTATTTTACATATTTTACTATTAACATAAAAGGACGTGTTGAAAACTTTAATTAGAGATGTTTTATTAATAGAAATACATTCAATCCATAAATGTTACGCGCTGAAAGCAGGCAGTCATGCAGCTATGCGGCTGGCGTTTACACTTGCGTGCATGGCGGGGTTTAAAACATAACTTCCAACCTAATATTAAGTAATATAACGCAGGTGCGCAAGGCAGCCACAGGAGACGCCAACATTGTTTTCAACTGCTCGGTACCGCGCCGTATTAATTAACCAAGTTTTGAAAAGAAAAAGTATTTGAAGCGAATAAGCAACGCTGTTTTTGATTTGTTTATTTGGTTTTGAACGAATAATTTTGGATGCATGCATCGGCTTTGAGTTGGTTTGTTTACTTTGAAATTGTATACGCTCGCAACACACACGCGCACACGCACGCACACATTCACCGCCGCACCTACTACAACCTGCCGATCTTCAATCAAAACAACATCATGTAAGTGATGCCGAACGCAGTCGTACCATGCGTGTTTAGAAGCGCAACATTGAAACGGGTCCCGTCTGAAACAGTCGCGCGGCGCAGCGTTCCAAACGCAAAGTACTTCCAGACGCGACTCTTGTTATTCTTTTTATCGACGAGTCGAGGCGGAGCCGTCGCACTCGCTGCAGCTGCCGTCTTCCACGTTCCCGTGTAGGTGTATATGCTGCCCCCGTGACGTCCAGAGGAATTGCGTGCTCGGTACCTACGGTACTAAGAAAAACGAGTACCGTCACGTTTTTTGAATTTTGGTATCGACTTGGTACCGAAGTATCGGTTCTCGTGACATCCCTACTCTGGATATCGGACAATATCCCGAGATTGAGATCTCAAACTCAGGATATTGGGGAGCGCGTAACGGTCGTCGCGTCACGCTAATAAAAACTAATAAACCGCTCATAAAACAAATAAATCCCGGCAAAAAGTGTAATCTTGTTTATTTTTGGAGTGTTCACGTGTAGTTTATATAAAACAATGATTCACCTCAGGCTCTGTGAATAGTGAATCCGTGAACACTATTCACTATTCACAACTGTTAATTATTATCATTTATTTTTTATGATTGTTATGATTGGGGAGTTTGTTAAATAAACAAATCGTTACTGCTTTTATATCATAGTATTAATTATTTTGTGTTATAATATAATACATTATCACTGAACGTACAGAGATGTTTTCTACGTTGTTATAACTTTTATTTTCTAGTTTTATTATTATTATTATTGTTATTTTCTAACATCAGGCCTTCTGTTAGAAATCTGGGTGTGATTTTTGACAGTGCCTTTAAGTTCCAGCAGCAGGTCAGCGCTGTGGTTAGAAAAAGCTTTTTCCACCTGAGAACCCTAGCCAAGGTAAAAGCCTACCTGCCCCAGAGAGACCTAGAGAGAGTCATCCACGCCTTCATAACATCACAACTGGACTACTGCAATGCTCTATACACCGGCATTGATCAGTCACAACTCCGCCGCCTGCAGTTAGTTCAAAACTCTGCCGCCCGACTCCTCACCTGTACAAAGAAGCGCGATCATATCACCCCGGTCCTCGCATCGCTCCACTGGCTCCCCATCCGCTACCGCATTGACTTCAAACTTCTTTTGACAGTCTACAAATCCCTCCATGGTCTGGCCCTACCTCTCTGATATTCTCCACCACCACATCCCTTCTAGAGCACTGCGGTCAGCGGACCAACTTTTGTTGGAGGTGCCCAGGACCAGGACCAGGACCAGGACCAGGCTAAAAACCAGGGGGGACAGAGCCTTTGCGGTGGCAGCTCCCAGACTCTGGAACTGCCTCCCCCTACACATCCGGGCAGCCCAGTCGCTAAATGATTTTAAATCTCATTTAAAGACCCACCTTTTTTCACTGGCCTTCGATTAGCGTTTCCTTTTTCAAGTGCCAGCAAATAGTGTCCCCTAGTTACCTTTTAAATTTCTCTTCTATTTTATCCTGTTTTAGCTCCTAGAGTCTTTGTCTTTTAATTTTTCATTGTGTATCTGCACTTCCTGTGAAGCACTTTGGTTGCGGCTCAGCCGCATGTAAAATTGTGCTATACAAATAAAACTTGACTTGACTTGACTTTATGTATATTATCTTGTGTGTATTGTTATACATGTTATTAGTGAATGTACAGATACGATTTGTATTTTATTATACCTTTTATATTCTAGCATATATTATAATATATACATTATATTAAATTTTATGTATATAGTGTTGTGTGTATTGTAATACATGTTATTAGTGAACTCACAGAGATGTTTTGGAGGCTTTGACCACTGGCAGCAGCCTCAGAAGACCCTCCTCTGAAGCAGAGTATTTCTTCAGGTCAAACACGTCCAGCTCCTCTTCTGATGACAGTAAGATGAAGACCAGAGCTGACCACTGAGCAGGAGAGAGAGATTCTGTGGAGAGACTTCCTGATGTCAGGTAATATTGGATCTGCTCCACTAGAGAACGGTCGTTCAGCTCATTCAGACAGTGGAACAGATTGATGCTTCTCTCTGGAGAGAGATCTCCATCTATCTTCTTCTTGATGTAAGACACGGTTTGCTCATTGGTATTTGAGCCACTTCCTGTCTGTCCCAGCAGACTTTTTTTAATCTGAGTGATCAGTGATCTACTTCCTGTCTGTCTCAGCAGACCTCGTAGGAGAATCTGATTGGTCTCCAGAGAGAGGCCCAGGATGAAGCGGAGGAACAAGTCCAGGTGTCCATTCTCACTCTGTAAGGCCTTGTCCACAGCACTCTGGTAGAGGAGGAGGAGTTTATCTTCCCCAGAGTTTGGTTGTTCTTCTGAGAGCAGATTGACCCCAGTGTTGATGAAGTGCTTAAAGACATAAAGGGCAGCCAGAAACTCCTGGAGGCTCAGATGGACAAAGCAGAACACCTTGTCCTGGTACAGCCCACACTCCTCTTTAAAGATCTGGGTGAACACTCCTGAGTACACTGAGGCTGCTCTGATTTCGATGCCACACGCTGCCAGGTCTGCCTCGTAGAAGATCAGGTTGCCTTTCTCCAGCTGGCTAAAAGCAAGTTTACCCAGAGAAACAATGATCTTCCTGCTCTGTGAACTCCAGTGTGGATCTGTTTCAGCTCTGCCATGATACTTCCTGTCCCCCTGTATGGACTGAACCCTCAGGAAGTGGCTGTACATCTGAGTCACGGTCTTGGGCGTCTCTTCTCTTTTCTGGGATGTTTTGAAGCAGTCCTCCAGAACTGTAGCAGTGATCCAACAGAAGACTGGGATGTGACACATTATGTGGAGGCTTTGTGATTTCTTGACGTGGGAGATGATTGTGTTGGCCAATGTCTCCTCTCTGAATCTCTTCCTGAAGTACTCCTCCTTCTGTGGGTCGGTGAACCCTCTCACCTCTGTCACCATGTCAACACACTCAGCAGGGATCTGATTGGCCGCCGCAGGGCGTGTGGTTATCCAGATGCGAGCGGAGGGAAGCAGGTCGCCCCTGATGAGGTTTGTCAGCAGCACGTCCACCGAGGTGGACTTTGTGACATCAGTCCAGATCGGGTTGTTCTGGAAGTTCAGAGGAAGTCGACACTCATCCAGACCATCCAAGATGAAGACCACTTGGAACCGATCAAATCTGCAGATTCCTGCTTCTTTGGTCTCAATAAAGAAGTAATTAAGAAGTTCCACCAAGCTAAACTCTTTCCCTTTCAGTAAATTCAGCTCTCTGAAAGTGAGGAGAAATGTGAAGTGTATGTCATTGTTGGATTTGCCTTCAGCCCAGTCCAGAGTGAACTTGTGTGTTAAGATGGTTTTACCAATGCCGGCCACTCCAGTTGTCATAATTGTCCTGATTGGTTTATCTTGTCCAGGTAAGGGTGTAAAGATGTCTCCACATTTGATTGGTGTTTCCTCTAAGGCTGGTTTCCTGGAAGCTGTTTCAATCAGTCTGACCTCATGTTCCTGGTTGACCTCTCCACTGCCTCTCTCTGTGATGAAGATCTCTGTGTAGAAGTCCTTCAGAGGTGTTGAATGTCCTGCTTTAGCGATTCCCTCAAACACATTGTTGAATTTCCTCTTCAAATGAGACTTGAGTTCACGTTGGCACTCAACAGCAGCAGATCCTAAATGAGAAAAACAACAGAAGAAATCAGTTAGCGGATGGTGGCATCAGTGGAAACAGGTCAATATTTCCTGTTAAATTATCCAAATTATACAGTCATTTAATGAAAAAAGGTCAAACAAATCGCAACAGAAGAAAACTCAACTGATTTTGTATCTTCAATATGTCCTGAGTAAGGAAAAAAAAGAATGACAGCCACTACGAGCCAGTCCCACAATGAGCTTTCCACATGCCGTTTCTGTGTCTGTAGCTTTAAATTCTAATGAGGAGGAGAGAGGCGGGCAAGGTGGAGGGTGGGGGTGTGGCCAGGGTTGCCAGCTTGGGCAGTTTACCGCCAAAGCTGGTTTAGGATCAGATCGGCGGTTTTTCATAGCCAAAACACAACACTGACACGTCAGATCAAATAAGACAAACAACTGTGCTATCCTTCTTCCTGTGACACAATCAGTAGCATCTGTTACGTTCAGAGCTGGTTCAGAGCAGCAGGCAGCACACACACACACACACACACACACACACACACACACACACACACACACACACACACACACACACACACACACACACACACACACACACACACACTGCTCTGGCTGATGTGCCCCCACTACCTTCAGCTCACTTCACGTACGCACGCAGGCCCGCCCCCAAACATATTTTTATTTGAAATAAACAAAATGTTAAAGTGGGTTAATCTTGCAGGCCTATAGCCGAAAGGTCCACTCAGGGTTTTTTCCACTAGTCTTTATGATGAGCGACTTTCATTGTTAATAAACAAAAGCATTGTTAACAGATGAAGGCATTATTTTCTATAACTAGATGAATAAAGTCACTGATAAGCTTAATTGGTTATTTAAGGTTGTAGGCTATTTGAATAGACATGCCTACATTGTGTTGTTAATAGGCTAATAATATGCAAATGCTGGATTAACTCCTAAAGATTACTAAAGTTAACTTTAGTAAGACTATGCTACTACAAGCGCATATTCTGCCATGACAAACACCCATTCACAAAAACTGACGGATGTGGCGAGGGCGCATCGTCTTAAAGCTCAGAGGGCAGTGTTGGCAGTCTGACCTCTGCCGCGCGATTCTGAAAAGTATTGGCTCATGCGGCCAATTGCAATTAGCCTAGGGTGACCAGACGTCCCCGTGTGCCGGGACAGTCCTGATTTTGAGTTGCGTGTCCCTGGGCCCAACAAAAGCCTGTCGGGATGCTAAAATGTCCCGGTTCACACCGGCACCAACCACCAGCGATTACATAGCTAACGTGGTCTTACTATAGCCTGATCATTAACTAAAAAACACATAGAAAGAATAAAGCATTCAGCATATGATTTCAACAATGTGTGAGGGCATACGCTCCAGGGATGGTCGCACAGTGGAATGCTGATGGAAAACCAGCGGACGAGTGCTGGGAAGAGATGTTCACGCATTTCAGAAGCAGGGAGATTCTATGCGCACAAAGACATTGCCTACTATGCTTTGTTAAAAAAAAATAAAAAAAAAGTTCTGTTGGTGTATTTTCCAAAACTCTCTTCAGCTTCAGGCTAATTCATAAAAATAAACATAGTCCCACACGAAACTCATTCAATGACTTTTCATAACATCTCTTAAATGTGTAAATAGGCCTACCAAAAACATACATGATTTTTCCCCATTAGGCTAATATGAGCCTAATATCTGCGTCTATGACTTCTGGGAGTCAAAGCCAAAGTTCCTTTCCCCCAATTCCTTCTCAACCATGGCCGAGATAACCCCCACTACGAGTCTCGTTGTGGAAGTACCAGAGACGTCAGAGAACTCGACGCATTTTAGTCTTTTCACCAAATGGGAGCTTTACGCAAGCTTGCGTTATTATGTTGCGTGTTATGCTCCATAACACCAACAGCAGAACGGTTATCCAAATAACAAAGAAGTGTACAACCCTTGCGTTACAGTGTGTGTATTCACACACATGTGGCGCTTGCACGGTCCTAGCTCATTGTCTCATGGGCGGACCAAATTCCCTGGGCGAACAAAGCAGAGAAAGGGGCGGTAACCTGGCCCCTTATGACGACATACGGGGAAAATTCCAAATCAGCCTGTCTGAGCTTTCATTTTCTCAAAGGCGGAGCAGGATACCCAGGGCTTGCTTTACACCTATCGTCATTTCTAGCCACTGGGGGACCATAGGCAGGCTACGGGAACTCATATTAATGTTAGAAAACCTCATAAAGTGACATTTTCATGCCATGGGACCTTTAAGGTCAACCTGGTGTTGGACAGGGAGCCAGTGTAGTTGGATGAGAACGGGGGTGATGTGGTCGGATGATTTGGTGCTGGTGATGATGATGTTTAACATTCTTTAACCTGATACCCCAACAATAAACCTTCACATCTGGATAAAACCATTTTAACATTAAAGTTTGAAATATATATATATATATATATATATATATATCTATAGATATCTCAAGATATGTCATTTAATCTGAGCAGAACAAATAAGAGTCTCATACTGTTAATCAGAATTAGCATTTCTTCTCTGTTTTGGAGATAAGAGTCTCTTCTGCCCTTTGAAATAATTGTCTCTGTCTTCTAAAGAAGAGTTTCTTACCGCCCCACAGTGTGTCAGCCAGTTCCTCCTGGTTCATCTCCATCAGGCAGAGCTTTGTGATGTCTACCACTCCCTCTATGGCGCGCCTCCTCTGCTCCTTGTTCTTATCATCCACCTCCTCCTCCTCCCTCTGACTCTCTGAGCATTGTGGGTAATCTGGGAAGTGAACCCTCCATAGCTTCTTCAGCTCCTTGTCTAGAAAAGCGTGTGCGTTCTCCTCAGCCCTCTGGAACAGAACAAACATCACAGAGAACTTTACTCTGAACTCACTGAGGACATCAGAAGCATCTGTTCTGGATTCACGCCCCGCTGGTCTGAAGAGGGAAGCCTGGAGACTATTAGCTCCACAAGAGATGCTTTCTTAATGTTCATGTAGAGCTAAAGTCAAATGTCTTGTTGGACATTCACACACCTTGATCAGCTCTGTTTGATGCTGCTGTACAGACTGAGCACTGGTAACCTTTGACCTCTCCTGGTGTGGTCTGTGGGACACACACACACACACACACTATTGTATTTCCCATGACTTGTAAACATTGATATAGAATCGATATAGTCTGACAACAACCAACTGGTCTGTTTTCATCATCTGTTTGAAACTCCTACCTCTCCTCTGTGGAGGGGCATCCATCTTTAAAGTTAATCAGTCTACCAATAGAGTGGTCACTCTTCATGGAGACACAGCTGGGTCCAGGGGAGTCTGCTCTCTGCTGCTGGGCTCTTCTGGAAAAACAAGAACCAGGATTTATGGACGTTTGATAGAAGCTGTACCTCTATAATCTCTAGGGCTGTCAGGTTCTGGTCGGTTAATCGATATGCACTTGTTGGACCAAATTCTCATTGGTCGGACAATGGCTGGCGTTCCTTTTATAAGGAACTAAGAGCTTCTTAATCCATTATTTTAGGGCGGGAGGGACAAATGCAAACCGATGCTTTTTATATTCGAGTGATACCACTTGGTATCACCCTCTCAACGTTGAACTGGACCTTTACTCCGCTACAAACTAATTGATTCCAAAGAAGTCATCCGTCCGGTAGCATGGGGTTAGAAAGGACAACAAAAAAGCATGACATAAGTGTAAAGGAAGTGAAAAGCATTTCAGCTAAAATCGTAAGGCATGAGTACGTGAGTACGTATTGAATGTTGGGTGCTGTTCTACCTGTGGTCAAGTTACAAATTGCATTGTCATTTTTAGACATAAACATGCATTTATACAGCATACAACACAAACAAAAACCATTAAAAAAAAGAGGAAATAAAAATCATTACTTGATATAAGTTGGTTATATTCTGTTCTGATCAACCCATAGTCATAGTACCCTTATGTACTTTATGAGATCCACAGGAAAAGGTACATAGCCTCTTTTAAAAAGAGGAGGAATAAAAACAAAACAATCATGTAACACTTTGTGTAAACAAATACAATTTCAATTTGATTTTAAAGGCCATCTTACTTGTTTCATTAACCAAAAAACGTGGTAAAGAATTCCATGCTACCATTTCTCTGTAGTGCAGTGTTCTCTGCCCAGCCCCTGTTCTATAAGCAGGCAACACAAATCTCCTCTCTGATGACTGCCGTGTAGAGTATTTGTGTCTATCACAAGAAAACATTAAACTATTAAATAAATTAACAGGACTCTTTGTTGTTATTATATTTCTCACAATACTAACAAGAGAGTAGTGTAACCTACTCCCTTCGTGTTTAACGCTCGATATGCTTTGAGTGTGAACACACCAGAATTGGCTTCTTGGCACGAATCGCAGCTCCATCCAGTGGGCCCCATTATATTACAACAGATGAAAGCTCAAATCAATTCTTGGTTGTGTCGTCTATAAACGACGCTGCCCGACGCTCCGTGGCTCGTCCGCTGACTGCTTCATATTGAAGCTCTGCCCTGACCGAGTCGACTCGGACCCAGAGTGGATCTGAAACCCACGACCTTCTCCAAACAGCCCTGACGTGATATTGAGGCTAGCAGGTAGAGTAGAACGCACTGTGGCGGATTCAGTTGATCTAAAAATAACGTGCACATTGTTTTATTATCATTTTTTCCCCATCGACCAATCGATTGGTCGGAGAGTTGTTGAAATTAAACCGACCAAGATTTGATTTGGTTGACTACAGCCCTAATAATCATCCCAAATAAATACTTACCTTTTCTCAATAGACTGAGTTCCATCTTTAAACGTGACAGGTGGATACATAGATTGGTCACTCTTCATGGAGACACAGCTGGGTCCAGGGGAGTCTGCTCTCTGCTGCTGCTCTGGGCTTCAACACAACACACACACACACACACACCTTTTAATCACACTGCAGTTTTGACACTGACAAGAAAAAATTTCTGTTTTTAGGTGAGAGCATTTCACTTGTTTCCAGCTTTTAAGTCCGTAATTATCTATCTATATATTATAACTTGTTACTGAGATGTTATTACTGGCCCTGAGTAAACTAATGCTCTGAACTAGAATCACAGAATTATAAATCAGTTTGATCAACACTGACACACCAAACTGCTTTGTCAAAGTCTTATTTAGAAAACTCGATCAACAGTAACCGTACCTTTCAGTCAAGATGAGAAGCAGAGTATCTTTTCATAGAATTCAAAGGCAAACCCATGTGTCTAGTTTGCTTAGAAACAATATCAGTCATGAAAGATTTCAACTTAAGTCTCCACCACTACAACTGCACTGACTATGATGCTAGTTGTTCACTTAATGTTGGCCCACTGTTTCAGTTTTGTGCCATCATTGAATGATGATGTATGTGAGCCCTTTGCACTGAGAAAAATAAGAATCACTCATGTGGCTTTTAAAACAACACTTGTTGTGTTTGTCGTTTAACAAGAGTATAGACATGTTAAAAATGACATTTGAGCATGGAAAATATGAAATGAATGTATGTTGGTTGAATTACCATACATAGGCTATGAATCAGAATGATTTTGTAGGTAGTGGCCATCCCCAGAATGCACCAGAATACAGGAAATCACATCTACCAAATTCAACATCTTCTGGGGGAGGACCCCCAGACCCCCGCCCACGACTACGCCCCATCAACAACTTTCATCACCAGCCACCACTGATACAGACACATATCTACACATCATTTGTTCTTCTTTTTTATTCTTTTGTATCTTCTCTCATATCCGATTAGGTGAAGAGCGCGGTCATGTGCCCTCTGATGGTGATGATGAAAATTGTGGCCCTCTTAATCATGAAAGTTGTCCATCCCTGAGTGACGTCAAAGTCACGTTACGATACGACTGTTCAACATGAGGTCGCATTGAGAGAAATCCCTCCTGTATCTGATTCAGGACCGCGTATGGAAGTGGCCCAAACCAGAATTGAACAGACCTGATTCCGTGTGATTTGTGCTGTTCACACTGTTCTGAATGAAATCGGATCGGAGTCACCTTTGAGCAAAACAATCTGGCAACTCTTGCTTGCAGAGTGACGAGGCCAATCACAGCCTTTCACCACCATAACATGTCCCGCCTCCACCCCCCCCGACCCTCCACCGCTGAAGAAGCCCCCCTCCATGTCTGACCGCTCACTCTCTAAGTCCTCACCTCTTCTCAATAGACTGATTTCCATCTTTAAACTGGTAAGGTAGATCCATAGACCAGTCACTCTTCATGGAGACACAGCTGGGTCCAGGGGAGTCTGCTCTCTGCTGCTGGACTCTTCTGGAAAAACAAGAACCAGGATCTATGGACGTTTGATAGAAGCTGTACCTTTATTGTTCTATGCAATGGATAGTTGCATTGTTATTCCCATGCCTTAGGGGGCGCTCTAACACACCTGTTTAGTGCTACTTGTAACGTTGTTCTGGTGCGAGTGAATCAGAGTTAGAACGGATATCAACGTCTCCACCTGCGTTCTGTGTCACTCGGTTACTAACAAGTTATCCTTATATCATATAATGAACATAATATTTATGATCTCTGATGAATCCTCACCTCTTCTCAATAGACTGATTTCCATCTTTAAAGTTAATAGGTTCACCCATAGAGCAGTCACTCTTCAAGGAGACACAGCTGGGTCCAGGGGAGTCTGCTCCCTGCTGCCTCCTTCTGAAAAACAAGAACCATCTGGAAGTTAGGATTTGTGGATATTGTTTCATTTGATCATTTATTGCAGGGCTACTCAACTACTTTCTCATGACTTTTCCTTTCAATAATCTTTCTCAGATTATTGAAATGGAAATATAAGGACAGGCTGAAAATGTTAAGTTATTATGTAATTTAAGCACTAACATGTTAACATGTTAACATAAAAACACACTAAGTATCCTTCATACTGTGCATAGAGTGTTGATTCACAATGCCTTTAGCTAACATAGAAATAGAGCAGTCAGTTTCTACATTTCTACACAGACCTGTGTTATTCTTCATGGATTATTGGTTTCAATAAATCTCTTCACCTCAAAAGATCAAGCTGATTCAATAAAAGCTGTTTGAAAGACGTTGAACCTTTTAACATTAAACCTGTAAAGTCTGCTACAAGTCGTCTGAATATTCATTTCATTCACACGATTCAAACAGCAGAATAAACGGCCTCAGCCATGAACCAATCCATCTCCAAGTGGTCCTGTGATTGGACGTTGGTATGTTCTGATTAACGATGGGCGGGCAGATCAAGATGATCCGCGGGCCGCCAGTTGAACAGCCCTGATGTATCGGCTGAATCCTCACCTTGTCTTAGAAGGTTGGTGATTTCCATCTTTAAACCGGTCAGGTGGATCCATAGAGCGGTCACTCTTCATGGAGACACTGCTGGGTCCAGGGGAGTCTGCTCTCTGCTGCTGCGCTGGGCTTCAACACAACACACACACACACACACACACACACACACACACACACACACACACACACACACACACACACACACACACACACACACACACACACACACACACAGCTGTTACTCAGACTAATGATGGAGACATGATGTATCACTGCTGAGCTCTGAGATGGACAACAGTCACAGACAGAGAGATCCTCTTCTTACCTCTTAGCTTTGCTCCGGTGGCCATGTTCCCCAGACAGAGTGGTCTTAGAGGTAGGACCCCCCTCCTCTCTCTCCTCATCCATAGTCGACTGGAGACCTGGACACAAACACAACTCATCCATCACTTCATTTGCCTTCTGAACTTTAGCTGTTTATTGAGAGAGAAGATCATTGTGACTGCGTCACACTAAAGCGTTATGGACGTCATAGACCATCAATATGAACCCCACAACAACATACCCACACTGCCCTCACTACAGTACAGATGTGTACAGCACATGAGAACTGAGAGATGAGAATGAAACACCTTGGAGACTGTAACTGTGCTTAAACTACAACACAAAAAAGATACACAATAGACTTAATAAATGCATTGTGGTACAATTAAAAGTGAAGAACGTTAGAATCATTTCTCCACTGGAACAAAGTCTGAATTCTGCCACTTTACTGAACCACAGATTCCATATAAATCAACTGGTGAAGCTCAACACATCGATAGGGTATCCTCTTATGACCAACGGGTCTCTCTCTCTCCCTCCAGGCTCTCTCTCTGGCTCCAGCTGTGGTTTAAGCCATAGGAATCGAGTCTAGACCCACAGGAACCCCCCTGTGAAAGTGGTACAGTCCAGCAACAGGCTACTATAGGATCTATAAAACTGTCAATCCCCAGTCAATACGCACAAATATTAAACCTTTTAAATATCAGCACATTGAAAGGACTTCTGTCACGTCCTTCTCTACATTCTGAGCATCAAGACAAACAAATCAGTTGAATATTGAACGCAATGTTGAATTTACTACAGGTCAGTAAAGCAGTAAAACATGAACTAACGATGTATTCTCTACAGTAAACTTATTATTATATACCAGTAACCTAAAGACAATATAAACGGTAGTAAACTGGTTATTATTATATACCAGTAACCTAAAGACAATATAAACAGTAGTAAACTGGTTATACACACGCACGCACGCACGCACACACGACGTACCAAACTGCTTTGTCAAGGAGTCTTGTTTATGCCCACTATGAATATTAAAACCCGCCGTGTGTCTGTATCATAGCTACATGTATGACCTTTGCAGCAGAACAACCCGTGTGAACATCAGTTTGGTATTCAGCGAGGTTTGATTAATTAAATGCGCTGACAGTTCATTGCACCAAACAGATTACAGTGAGTGGAGCGGTCGACCGCTCCAAGATGGCGGACTTGGAAGTGCGTACTTCCGTTTCTCAATTCGCGTTCTCGTGTGTTCTCGTGTACTTGCGTTCTCGATAAACGTCATCAGTGGTAGCCCGTGAGAACGTAGTCCGCGTACTTGGTATTGAGAAACGGCGTAAGTCTGTACTTGGCAAGTCCGGACTTTCAAGTAGGCCTACAGACTACCGAGGACCCACCTCAGCTCTGTTAACTGCTTTACGGCCTCATGTAGGCATATACTACTGAACAATATAAACATAAAAGTATATACAACTAAACCCCAGCCTCTTTCATTTAAAATAGTATGTTAATATTTTGAACCAATATAAATGAAAAGATATGCTTGTCGTGTGTATAATACCCCGCCCCCCTTGAACGTATCTTACCTTATCTCCGTGATTAAAACGCGTCCATACGGTATAAAGTTATAAAAGTGTAAATGTAAGTGAATAAACGGAGGTTAAAGTGTTGATAAAACAAGTTAATCAGGTGAAAGGTTTTAAAAGCGGAGAAAGAAGAGCTGCTGGCTGCGACAGACCACTCAGATGAGGAAGTTCAGAACGGAACCGATCTGACTCTCAGAGAGACGGAGGAGGAGGAGACACACACACACACACACACACACACACACACGCACACGCACACGCACACGCACACGCACACACACACACGACGTACCAAACTGAAAAAACACCGCCTCAGGAGCCTCTCAGTGCGGGTCACGTGGTTTCGGGGAAAACTGAGGTTTACCTCTACGCAGCGCACACGCACACCACTGAGCCAACTGTAAAGTCTGCCTTAATATAGTCAGAATATATATATATATATATATATTAATACCATGTAATAATAATATAATATAATAATGTACTTATACTATAATAATGTAATAATAGTATAATATAATAATGTAATAATAGTATCATATAATAATGTAATAATACCATAATATAATAATGTACTAATACTATAATATAATACTGTAATAATACCATAATATAACATGTGATAATAGCCTGTGTATGCTATCAGTACATTACTGCATGTCAGCGCAGACCAACACTGTTTAGTGATGTCATTGGATATGCTTATTGCATGTTGTTACATGGAGCTCATCACACTAACAATAAGCTGTTATAACTTTATATCAGTCAGCTGTTATCCTGCTCTAAACCATCACACTAACCTGTTATAACTTTATATCAGTCAGCTGTTATCCTGCTCTAAACCATCACACTAACCTGTTATAACTTTATATCAGTCAGCTGTTATCCTGCTCTAAACCATCACACTAACCTGTTATAACTTTATATCAGTCAGCTGTTATCCTGCTCTAAACCATCACACTAACCTGTTATAACTTTATATCAGTCAGCTGTTATCCTGCTCTAAACCATCACACTAACCTGTTATAACTTTATATCAGTCAGCTGCTCTAAACCATCACACTAACCTGTTATAACTTTATATCAGTCAGCTGTTATCCTGCTCTAAACCATCACACTAACCTGTTATAACTTTATATCAGTCAGCTGTTATCCTGCTCTAAACCATCACACTAACCTGTTATAACTTTATATCAGTCAGCTGTTATCCTGCTCTAAACTGTTGGGCCACCAGGAGGTACATGTAAACGCACTCTGCTCTCCAGCCCATCAGTCCTCATATGGACGTTACTTATTACCCTTGCAGTTCAGTTATGCGCACTTATATGGACATTGCTTCCTATCATTTTGCATTCAATTTCAAAAGTGCATTTCCTTAGGAAATATATGCCAGCACATCATTTATTCACGCCTATAACATATTCATGCTTTAGCTAAAGGACCTATATAACCATTATATTGTCTGTCTGATAGAAATATACTGTCTGATGGAAACTTTTGTGTTGTGTTAAAAAAACTACTGTGCTGCAGGCCTCTCTTGCAACATGCTCACCTTTTGCAAAGGGGCCCCCTACCTAGAGCCATAGAGACATACGAGGCAGGATGTGGTTTGACTTCAGTTTGACCTCTGTAGCAACAAATGTCACCTGTTTGCATGTACCGTTTGGAACCAGCTAGAACTAGAATGTTGGAGAAGAAGAATAGGAAATAGACCACGCAACATCGTGGGGACACACTCTGACACGCTCACTCTTGCTCTTGTTCACCTTGTTGGTCGGACGTAGGAGATAGATAGACTCTAGGGACAGCTTTTTTACTTTTTCATTGTTACTTTGTGTTACTTTTTTTTTTTTTTACTTTTATTGGAATAAAACGACCTGACTACGTGTTGTAGGAGGCAATTCCAACCCCCGTTTGGGACTGGGTGCTTTGGCGGGTGACCCAGGAGGGGTACCCCCCGCCGCGAGGACCCGCTCTCCCGGTCGTCTAAAGGTGAAGAGCTCATGATACAAAGGGCTGGTGTTGTTGTGGTGCAGTGTTGTTGCTGATGCTGCGGGCAGCGGTCCGATAGTTTAAGAGGTTGGGTTCACTCGATCCGTTGGCGGTGCGGGGAGGTGCCGGGGCGGCTTGTCACCCCCGGTGGAGTTGATCGAAGCGCGCCAGCGTACAATTAGAATATATCCTAGAGGGGCCGACTGAGAGGAGCGCGCCTGTAGGACTGGGGGTCTCCACACGACAGAGCTAGGCTAGACCGAGGGCCTCCGACGAGGGGCGGACAGGCCTGACTCAGGTCCCGAAAACCTATCGGGGGAAGAGGGCGGGGTCGTGCGCCTGGCAGCTTCACGACGGTGAGGGGTGGTTTGGACCCACCTAGGGCCCGGCTTCCTCGGGGTGGTGGTGTGCGGGGTGCTCGGGGTAGACAAAGGGAAGGGTCTACCTGGTTCCGGGGACCGCGGCGGGGTGGTCGGCTATACGGAAGAAGTAGCCGCCACCGGGTCTGCTCTCAACACCACAGAGAGTTACACCCTGAAAAGTGTCCCCGTAGCCAGCTTGTCCTGGGACTCTGTCCAACAATCAACACATCAGGCAACACCAAATGATAAGAAAACTAAAGGAAAACTATTTGGCACATTGGAAAGCGTCCACCAAAAACCAGAGTCAATTGGCTTGCTTTTTGTCCGGCAGAATACCTGACCACCGTGACCGACCCAAACCTGAGGACATCCTTGAGCAGATACAGACTCAGTGAACACAGCCTGGCCACGGAGAAGGGACGCCACAGACAGACCTGGCTCACAAGAGAACACAGACTGTGCTCCCAGCGCACACTAAACCAACTACAAGCAGAGCTGCACTTCCTGACCTCCTGCCGGTCATACGAAGACATCGGGAACACACACTTCCCACGGATCACAAAGGAAGGACTTTAAAGACGCTCCAGATGCTCACAAACCGCCAGACCTGTTGGGGGAAACACAACAGTGTGCGATCGCAGCAGCGAGATTGGTCCCCTGTTGTGATGAGAGGAGGACCTCAAGCTCCCCATAAACAGACTCCTCCCCCTGGACTCTTTACACAGTACACTATTGCACACATCCTCCATGTTGTACATACTGTGTATTTAGAGTGTATCTTTCATTTATCTGTTCATACGAGATACTGTCATTTTTGTAATTTTTTATAATATCACATTTTACTTTTTTATAGTACTGTAGCGACCCTGGGCCTCTTTAAGAGTCTGTGTGTTATGTGTTATGTGTTTGTATGTCTTTGTCTGTTATTCCAGTTGTTCTATGTGCATGCATTGGAATGTTCTACTTGCCAATCAGTGTAGGGGTTCCAATCGCCCGGTCAGCTGGGGGCGGGGCTTGAGAACAGGAGGGTGGGGGCATGCGCGTTGAAGCGCTCAGCGCGCCGTGGGCGTGTGTTCCGATGGACCGCTGGTTGTGTGTGTTGTGGTGTGCGTTGGTTACGGCCATACAGTGACCAGGTTGGAAACAATAAATGTTGAACGAGTACTTTGGACATTCCTAAGTCACAGATGAGGTCATTACAGTACTTTTATAGCATACTATTTGATATGTATATATATTTTGTATTTAACGTTTTATACTTATTATATTAGATATTATATACCTGACGTTTTTACCTTTTTATTTTATTTTCTAACCCTTTTTATTTTATTGTTCACCTGCTTTGGCAATGCAAATGTATCTTTCTCATGTCAATAAAGCTTTTTTGAATTGAATGGAAGAGAGAGAGAGAGAGAGAGAGAGAGAGAGAGAGAGAGAGAGAGAGAGAGAGAGAGAGAGAGAGAGAGAGAGAGAGAGAGAGAGAGAGAGAGAGAGAGAGAGAGTCTACCTACCCTTGTAAAGATTGATATTTGTGGGTGGGTGAGCGAGTGTAATGCCTCCTTATACCGCCAGGGGGTGCACTAGTCCTTCAAACAATGTTTGAAGGGAGTTCTATCTCTGTCTGTGGTTTATTGCACAAACTATATCCTACCAGGTGAGCTGTTCAGCTAACCCTGGTATAGAACCTGTTCTATACATGGTCCCTGTTAACAAAAAACAATACACAGATTTACTTAATGTACTGTAGGCTCTTTTTTACGTCATTCCAATTATTACATTGGTTTTGTTTTTTTGTTCAATTTCATGGCATGATCAACGTATAAAGTACACCCACGGGCCGCTCATTAATGAACATATCTTTAATCAGGTGTGGTTTGAAAAGGTCCAACAACGTCCACCGCCCAGAGTGGATGTAGACTTCATTAAGAGCTCTCTCTCTCTCTCTCTCTCTCTCTCTCTCTCTCTCTCTCTCTCTCTCTCTCTCTCTCTCTCTCTCTCCCAGGCGGACTACACGGCTCCACATGTCGCTCAAGTGGCGCCACCACCACATCGAGGGAGAAGGAGAAAGCTTTATTCTCTTTCTGGATTCCTTTTTCCTAACGCCGGTCTACCGCCGAACCCTTTAAAAGGTCCACGAGCACGAAGGAAGCAACCTGCGTGGACCTGGGATGAAAGACACGCAGGAGAAGTAGTGCATGCGTGTGTGTGTGTGTGTGTGTGTTGGGGGGGGGGGTGGGGGTGCGGGAGGGCTGGCGATGACGACGACGAAGAAGTTGAGAAGACGGATTATTGGTCCTCACGGCGGAGGAGAGCCGAGGGTCCGCCGCGCGCCGCGGTGTGACGCGTTCTAACGCTCAGGACGGAATACTCTGATCTGCTGGAGGGAAGATGAGCGACGAGTTGGCGGGCGTCCTTTTATTACTTCTCGTCGTTCTTGCAACTCGGTGAGGAATTGACATTTTCAAGCGTTTCCCTGCGTTTAAAAGTTCAACATTCTCCTGCACGTTGGATTGTGGTCGTCTTTTGTCTTTTTGCGTTTTATGAACATCTTGGCGCACGATACGAATCCATGGCGCGCACACACGCACGCGCACACACACACACACACACACACACACACACACACACACACACACACACACACACACACACACACACACACACACACACACACACCGCTACTGCAGGCCGTCACGCGACATGAATCCATCTCATGAGTCTCTAACGTAACTAATGATAACTAACGTTTGTCTTGAGACCATCTCAGAGACAAGTTTTTTTTCATGTATTTCTCCTCCTTCTGCACCAGCTCCGACCAGCTGGACCACAGCTCCGACCCCCAGGGCCCCCACCACGGCCCTGTCCGTCAGGTCATGGCCCCCCGGAGCCACCAGGCGGACGCCACTCACATCCTCAACAACTTACTGAAGGAGTACGACAAGACGCTCCGACCCGATATCGGTGGTGAGTCCAAAGCTGCTCTGTTATTATACATTTGATGTTAACATGTGTTATGTATGTTATAACTGCTGTGATGTTTTGTTTCGTACCTCTATCTATCCATCGATCTATCTATCTATGTAGACCGTAAGAGCCCCCCCCACCCCCACACACACACACACACACACACACACACACACACACACACACACACACTTTACATGCAGTCATGTTAACGTCATCTCCACAGGCAGCCTTTATCCTACTTGCAGAGTATGTGACATCAGTGTATTGTGGGGTCCTGAGTGTTGTGGGAGCTGTGTGGTCCCGTGTGGTTGTTGTACTGGGAGCAGGCTGGCTGTGCCTCTCTCTGTCTCTGCCCACCGTGCTGCTGACGTTTGGCTGAGGAGGATGAATCCACCGTTTGGACCAGCCACTGACTGTGTGCTGTAGGAATCCATCTCTGGCTAAAATCCGCAACACAAAACAAAAGCAGTTGTAAAAAACATGAAACACTTGTTTACAGCGCTCACGTACAACTATAGATGATACCAGGGACGTCCCGATGCGATCCACGGCGTCGGTCCGATATTGGCCCAGTACGCTGGATCGGATATCGGATATAAGATAAACACGATCTGATCCGCGCAGCGTGTCACGTGATAACAACAGTAGTCGCCAATCAGTCGCATGCGCATGAGAGCTACCTGTTGAACGGTCATGTGAGCGGTGTGGCAGTAGTCCATCCTTAAAGGAGACATGTTGTGGTGTTTTCCCAACAAGTAAACGTAGTATATGAGTTCCAGAAAACATGTTGTTGAAGCTGTTTGTTTGAGCACAGTATATCACACTAACCTTTGGTCAACTCCAGATGTCGCCCACCGTCTTCTCTGTGCCAAATATCCCGGTTACATGCCGCCAGTCCGACGTGCCGTGGGGGGGGGTGGGGGGATGTTACCGTGGTGAGGTGTGTGGGGGGGGGGCAGAGGGAGAAGGTGGGGAGGAGGGGGAGAGAGAGAGAGAGAGAGAGAGAGAGAGAGAGAGAGAGAGAGAGAGAGAGAGAGAGAGAGAGACTAAAACATTTGTTGTTTTATTTATTATGTAACTTATGGCACTTATGTAAGCATTATTTAGTAATAAAAGGAGAATGATGATGGGCTGAACACACGAGAACATTCAGTTGATCCACTGAGTTGTTTATTATCATTATGCTTCATGAACAAATACAACAGAAAAATGGTCCCTTACATGTACACAATAAACACAAGGACTGAAACAATAGAAGCTGCAGACTTTACTAATCATAAACAGGTGTGCACGTATCTTTAATAACTGAACATGTTCTGCGGCCGTTTGGTTCCCAACAGAACAAAAGGAATCAAGATTCAGTTTAAAGTCATTTACAACATGCAACATTATCCCATAGACCTCTTGGTTATTATGAATGAAATATAAAATCTGATTAGGACAACAATGATGATATCATAGTCCATAGAACAAACATGTTTATGTCTGAAAATTACAAATATGAAAAAACATGTGATTTACCATCAATAGGTATTTAATATACATTTCAAATTAAAAATGAGATCTTAATAAAAGCTGCTTAGCGAACCCTATGGGAGATCCTTAAAGTCTCTTCCTTTCATGATTCATCATCATCAACTTTTAGGAAGCCCCATAAAAAGGAGAGGGAGGGGGAGACGGGGGGGAGGAGAAGGGGGAGACGGGGGGGAGGAGGAGAGGGAGACGGGGGGGAGGAGGGGGAGGGGGGAGGGAGACGAGGAGGAGTGGGAGAGGGAGATGAGGGGGAGAGAGACGGGGAGAGAGAGACGGGGGGGAGGAGGGGGAGACGGGGGGGAGGAGGGGGAGAGGGAGACGGGGGGGAGGAGGGTGAGACGGGGGGAGGAGGAGGAGAGGGAGACGGGGGGGAGGAGGGGGAGACGGGGGGGAGGAGGGGGAGAGGGAGACGGGGGGGAGGAGGGTGAGACGGGGGGAGGAGGAGGAGAGGGAGACGGGGGGGAGGGGGAGAGGAGACGGGGGGGAGGAGGGGGAGACGGGGGAGGAGGGGGAGAGGGAGACGAGGGGGAGGAGGGGGAGAGGGAGACGGGGGGGAGGGGGAGAGGGAGACGGGGGGGAGGAGGAGGAGAGGGAGACGGGGGGAGGGAGACGGGAGGGAGGGGGAGAGGGAGACGGGGGGGAGGAGGGGGAGAGGGAGACGGGGGGGAGGGAAAGATGCGAGAGAAAGAGAGCGAGACTATAACTGCCCTAGAGACACTGACGCAAAAGCAGTGTGTGTGTGTGTGTGTGTGTGTGTGTGTGTGTGTGTGTGTGTGTGTGTGTGTGTGTGTGTGTGTGCGCGTATGTATGTATGTATGTATGTATGTATGGATGTATGTATGTATGTATGTGTGTGTGTGTGTGTGTGTGTGTGTGTGTGTGTGTGTGTGTGTGTGTGTGTGTGTGTGTGTGTGTGTGTGTGTGTGTGTGTGTGTCCCATGCAGCGTCCCGGCCGGACGGGACGCCGCATGGGACGTAAAGAGAGAGAGAGAGAGAGAGAGACTATAACTTACACAGAGACGCTGAGGCCCCGTCCCCCTCCCAGAACCTAAACCCAGGGAGGAGGTCCTCCTGGGTGAAGGAGGTCCTGAAGGTGTGGATGTGTGTCAGTGTGTCTGAGGACCCTCCTCCACCTGGGGACACTCTGTAGAAGGACAGAGTGCCAGCAGGCCGGTCCAGATACACTCCTACTCTGGTAGAGCCAGCGGGGGGGAGACGTATGTCTGTCCCTCTACCGTTGTACCGGACAGTGTAACCACCATCATAACAATCAAGCCTCCAGGACTCGTTGTTCCCTCCAAGCGAGCTGTCACCACCCCATCCTCTCCTTGTGATTCCTCTGTATGTCACTGCTATACCAACACTTCCTTTCCTCTCTACCTCCCAGTAACAGCGGCCAGTCAGAGCCTCTCTACACAACACCTGGGGCCGGGAGTCAAATCTCTCTGGGTGATCCGGATACGACTGGTCCTCTCTGACCACCGTCACCTTTCTGTTGTCCTCAGACAGAGAGAGTAGTCTGTGGGCTGTGTTTGGGTCCAGTGTGAGTTCACAGGCATCTGACGGAGAACAAGACATGATGAGCTACTGAACCCTTCTGCATCTTCATCATCATCATCATCATCATCACTAGTACTGCTGGAAGCATTGACATCTTAGATATGCTAGGATGCTAAATCCGAGGACGCTCACACACACACACACACACACACACACACACACACACACACACACACACACACACACACACACACACACACACACACACACACACACACACACACACACACACACACACACACACACACACACTTCAGACATCATAACTTGGTCAAAATTCAACCGTTTACCATCACTCAAACTATTAAACAAATCTACACATTTGTATCTTCGATAGTATTTAATCAGAATTTCGATATCATTTATACTTTTTTCAGAATCACAGTTTTAGTTTCACTCCGGATTCGTTCTCAGTTGGTCTCACTCTAGCCGTTTGCCTCAGCTGTTGCTCGTTGAGCAATCAGTGGACATCACAGCACTATGGAGGAGTCTGGTTAAAGTCACGTGGTGGAGGGTAGTGTGGTCTTTGTTAGTCTCTGGCCGTTTCTCAATAGCAAGTACGCAAACTACGGACTCACGGACTTGGAAGTGCGTACTTGGCAAGTCCAGACTTCCAAGTACAGACTTCAGATGACGCGAGTACGCACCTGTGACGTCACCACCTCAGCTCTGTTAACTGCTTTACGGCCTCATGTAGGCATACACTACTGAACAATTTAAACTAATGATATAAAACTAAACCCCAGCCTCTTTCATTTTAAAATAGTATGTCAATATTTTCAATGAATATAAATGAAAAGATATGCTTATCGTGTGTATAAGCTATTCACACAACTTTGTTGTGTGATGTAGGGTACAGATGCGCGTGCCTAACTGGCTATGTAGTTGGAGAGTAGACTATTGATATAATAATAATAACGAATGAGCGAGAAATGACTATTAGAACACACACACACACACACACACACACACACACACACACACACACACACACACACACACACACACACACACACACACAAACAAATTATAATAAACAAAACCCCAGCCTCTTTAATTTTAAAATAGTATGTCAATATTTTGAATGAATAGGCCTACATTTTTGTTATATATGTCAAATGTTCCTATATATAGCCTATTATTATAGCTTACATACTAATATTTAAAAACAAGGGAATGCGAAATGCATCCTGGGATATTTAACGGTCCAAGTCCACACAAGTCACCTCCGATGCGTCCTCGGTGGAACGGCCAGTTTAAGAACGCATGGAGAACACACACGGGTTTTACGACTGTACTTGACTTGATGCGTACTTGGAATAGGAACAGTACTTGGGCTACGACTGATGACGTTTCACGAGAACGCAAAGTACACAAGTACAGACGAGAACGCAAATTGAGAAACGGCCTCTCTCTCTCCCTCATGGACTACAACAATGACTCTCAATCAAGCCACTCCTTCCCATTACAGTTACATCGCCAAACCCCCCCTCTCTGGCCGAGGGGGAGGCGTTGGCGTTCTTCATAAACAATCCCTGTCCATCACTGAACTGAACCTCAACCTCCCATCTATCTCATCCTTTGAACACCTTGCCTTCTCCCTCCCCAACTCTATCACCGCTGTTCTAATCTACCGTCCTCTGCAGCCACACCCATCTTTTCTCTCTGAACTGTCTGAACTCCTCACCATTGCGTCCTCTCTCTCTTCCCGCCTCCTACTTACCGGTGACTTCAACATCCACACGGACAAGCCGACCGCCCCACTGACATCTGACTTCCTCTCCCTTCTCACCTGTTTCCACCTCACCAAACACATTGACTTCCCCACCCATACCAAAGGCCATATCCTCCACATAGTCTGCTCCGCCTCCCTACCCGTATCTAACCCCCATCCTCTCCCCTTCCCACTCTCTGATCATCTCTGCATCCTCTTCTCCGCTCCTCTACCCTCACCCCATAATCCCAAAAAGCTCTCCATTTCCTACCGCAACATCAAATCAGTCAACCCACTCTCACTCTCCCAGCTCATATCCTCTGCCTTCCCCCCTGACTCTGCCCCCTCTTCCCCTGACGACTATGCCATCATGCTCAACTCCATCCTTTCTGACTCCCTTGACTCCCTTTCCCCCTGGAAGACTTCCTCTGTCTCATTCACTAACTCCGCCCCCTGTTACACCCCGGAACTCCGCACCATGAAACAGACTGGCCGCCAACTCGAGCGGTTATACAAGCGAACCCGCCTCACCGTTCACGCCGAAGCCTACAAACATCAAATCTCCTCCTACCGTGACGCTCTCCATGCTGCTAAATCCGCCCACTTCTCCACCCTCATCAACAGCACCAACCGGAACCCCTGCATCCTGTTCTCCACCGTCAACAAACTGCTCCAGCCGCCGGACATTAATCCACCCTCCTCACCTGACCTCTGTAACTCTTTCCTCCTCGCCTTTAACCATAAAATCTCCCAAATCAACAACTCCCTGACTGCCGCTGTTAGTAACTCCTCCACCCCCACCATTCCTATCCCCCCCCCCCTCCCTGACCACCCACCCTTCCCTTCTTTCACTGCCTTCTCCCCTGTTGACTCCTCCCACATTTTGGACATCATCACTGCGTCCAAAACAACCGCCTGCTCTCTCGACGCCCTCCCAACGACTCTAACCAAGGCTTGCCTCCCTGTCCTCACCCCCCACCTCAACACCCTCTTCAATCAGTCCCTATCCCTTGGTCATGTTCCCTCTGTCTACAAACTTGCCTCCATCACCCCCATCCTCAAAAAGCCCACCCTTGATCCAGCCAACCTCTCCAACTACCGCCCCATCTCCAACCTGCCGTTCCTCTCCAAAACTCTGGAACGCATTGTCGCCGCCCAACTCCACACCCACCTCCGGTCAAACAACCTCTATGAACCCCTCCAGTCAAACAACCTCTATGAACCCCTCCAGTCAAACAACCTCTATGAACCCCTCCAGTCAAACAACCTCTATGAACCCCTCCAGTCAAACAACCTCTATGAACCCCTCCAGTCTGGCTCCCGCTTCACAGCACCGAAACTGCCCTTGTCAAAGTAATCAATGATCTCCTCACCTCTGCAGACTGCGGTGCCCTCAACATCCTGCTTTTACTAGACCTCAGCGCAGCCTTTGATACTGTACACCATTCCATCCTCCTCAAAAGGCTGCGCCAACAGGGTGTTGAGGGCTCCGCACTCGACTGGCTCACCTCCTACCTCACCGACAGGCAACAGTTCGTCTCCCTCTCTGGCCACACGTCCACCCTCTCTCCTGTACCGCAGGGGGTCCCTCAGGGCTCAGTCCTCGGCCCCCTTCTTTTCATCTGCTACCTCTTCCCCCTTGGTCACAAAATCCTCAATCTTGACTTCCACTGTTACGCAGATGACACTCAGATGTCATCAGTACCAAAACCACCCAAAACCCTCCCCTCACCCACATCGAAACCTGCATCTCTACAATAAAAACATGGCTGACCCACAACTTTCTACAAAACAGAGCTCCTTCTCATAGGCACCAAATCCACTCTCAATATATACGCCTCGACCATCACTCCCTCCCCCCTGGCAAGCAATCTTGGTGTTATCCTGGACCCCACCCTCTCCTTCGATCCCCATGTCAGATCTGATGACATCTGATGGAGAACAAGACATGATGAGCTACTGAACCCTTCTGCACACATCATCATCATCATCATCATCATCATCATCATCACTAGTACTGTTCTTCCTGTTTCACGTTCATCTTCTCTACAAAAATGAACATAGAAAGACTAAATCATATCAGATGATAGCTACTATAGTGGACTAGTGTGCTATAGCTTTAGAAATAGTAGTGCATATTGTTTATAAGCTGTTTTAAGTTAAACGTAAATGTAAATCCCATGTGTGTGTGAGTGGTTGTCCCAGTCAAAACAATGAAAAATGTATACACTGAATCTACTCCCGCAATATTTACACGACATACACATATTATACATCAAAACGTTCACCACAATGAGCTGATTAATCCTCTGTAATATCTAAGCTATAGTCTACATACTTTTCAAGATATTCGACTTTGAAAGGTTCCAATACACATCCATTGTGATCCACCTGTGTAAACAACAGACTGAACCAGCTGAGCTCACATACAGGCTGGAAACTAACTGTTGGTACCATAGACCTGGTTCATACATACAGTACATAGACATGTACACATACGTACACACACCTACACAAACATACTAGACACACATCAACACAGGCAAACATAGCTAGACATACGGATACACAAGTCCACATGTGAATGAGCGGACGTCACCTCCTGCTGTGTGGATGGACTTTCCATCCCAATAGTGAGTGTGTGTTGTGATGAATCAAACAGACACTTACACTTCTTTAGAGCTGGTTTCAGCCTCCACACTCCACCGTGCTCCACACTGGGGGGGAAACAAAGTGAGAGCAGCATGTTGAAACATTCACCTTCATCATCTGCTGTCTCATCACGTTCTACACAACATGAGTTACAGCTGCCTTTTCAAACCACTTCATCTAGCAGCGGCTTGAATCCCTGTAGGAGACTTTGTCCCCGAGTGGTGAGCTGTCCTCTCCATACCTGAGAGTGTCCAGTCTCCAGCGTGGATCCTCCAGTCCAGCAGAGAGCAGCGCAGCTCCAGAGTCTCCTGGGTGATTGTAGCTCAGGTCCAGCTCTCTCAGATGGGAGGGGTTGGAGCTCAGAGCTGAGGCCAGAGAAGCACAGCCTTCCTGTGTGACCAGGCAGCCAGACAACCTGCACACACACACACACACACACACACACACACACACACACACACACACACACACACACACACACAGTGGAACTGTGTTTTAGTGGAACTTCAACGGGGAATAAAGACTAACTAGACAGAAAACCACACTCAATACACAAACAGTAATTGTTTTTTTTCATTTAGGCGATTCATTTTTCAGTGACCCAGGAGGTGCTGGAACATGTTCCGGCGTGTTCCGGCTCAAATGAAGCACTGCCCCCTATGCATTCAAAACATTAACTTAAACCTTTTTAAAGTGAGTGAATCTGTTCACATGAATGGACACAGATGGATGGTAGGCAGTGGCGGTTCTACATTGAATTACACCCCCTCCGAGCGCCCCCCCCCCCCCTCTCAATTGCAAGAAATTCGAGGTGTGCCTGACTTGAGCCACTCATTCCATTAGAGTGTTGCTCTGTACCGGGCCGTCCATATGGGCAGGAGGGGCGGCGAACTACTTGCAAAAGCATGCTCCCAAAAAGCTAGTTTGTAAATCATTGCTCCAAGTCTATTTTTAATAACGTGATCGTCACATTAACTATCTATAGTCTCTGTAGGCTTTCAGACTATTGTTGGTCTGTTGACATCACGTTTTGGATGATGGTGGACGTGGTGGGCGGCGGTTCTAGCTGAGTTTAACGTCTCATGTTGGGGCAGCTCAGCGACCGCGTTCCTCCGTATGTTGATCACATAACCCTGCAGGCTGCAATAAGGATTTCAATCCGCTAACAGTGGACCCCCGTCCCCCCCTTGTCCGTTATCGAGACCCAGAGGTGAACTGTCCCCCCCCCCCTCCCCTTTCCCCTTCTCACTAGTGGTGGATTTCATGATTCGTTTGAATTAATTAGTTCACGTCGGTCAGTTCGCCAAGAAGAGTCGTTCGTTCGTTCGTTCATTCATTCGCATTTCCGGTAGCGGTGAGTCATGATTCTCAGTCACCGAGTCGGTCAGACTCGGCTCCTCCCTCGTTCTCATTCTCAAACGAATCACGATCGTGCGATGGTGCAAACGGTCATCAATCAACACAACATTAACTACGTTCCTTTTAGCTGAGGAGCGCTTCATGTTCGGAATCGGGATGTTGTTGCCCGGCTGACTCTCGTGACTTCTCAGTCCTCGAGTCTTCACCGCTAAACACAGTCAGTGAACGAACGGCGACTCGCGAGTCAGCGCGACTCAGCGACTAGTGGGTGGAGCTGGGAGTCGAGTCTCGGAGAACGAACGAGACGACCGACGACGAACGAGAGCGGCGAATCAGGTTGGTTTGTTTGTTTTAAAGAGTTGTTCGTTCAAACTGATTAGTTCGTGAACGAGCCACCACTACTTCTCATACAGCTTCTCTGACGGCACCTTCTCAGCGAGCAGGGCGCCTGCAGCCGGAGGGGGTGCCAATATGCCAACTCCCCCCACAGTGATATGAGAGATAATAGAAAACGGGTGGCTTAAATCAAGTGATCTGATTGGTTCCCAACTGTTGTATAATGAGCGTATACACACAGCTATGACGCCCGTTCAGTTTACAGAGTTCAGTATCACTCCGCGCCTAACTTGAACTGTTGTTTATTTATATATAAAAGCAATAGCATAGTTCACTGAAGCCTAAAAATATGTTGATTGCTGGAGAGGGTGGAAATGTTGTAAAGCAATAGGCACACGGTGAGTGAACTCCATAGTAGGCTAAATTGCCGGCGAACCGAGCTACCAAGCTCGCTTTTTCAAAATTGAGGGTGTCTATGACTTTCATTTCGCCATACTTACGTAACCGTTTTATAAAAGCAATAGATCACTTCAGTCAGTGAAATGTTCTCATTATACCATAGTTAAGGGGCGTTGTCCGTCCCGACGTGCAGCGGAGGGACGGACAACGCCCCTTAACTGTGGTATAATGAGAACGTTTCACAGCCTGTCGTGATCTATTGCTTAAATAGAAAACCGCTTCGCGGCACGGATGATTTTTTTTTTCTTGTGTGCTCGTGCACATGTGTCATCCCGCCCTCTGTCCCTCCCCCCCCTCTGTAACTGTTTGACCATTGAGTAAAACTGACCTGAGAGTTTCCAGTGTACAGTGTGGACTCCCCAGTCCAGCAGAGAGCAGCTTCACTCCTGAATCCTGCAGATCATTGGTACTCAGGTCCAGCTCTCTCAGACTAGAGGAGTTGGAGCTGAGAACTGAGGCCAGAGCTTCACAGCATGTCTCTGACAGATGACAGCCATCCAGCCTTCACACACACAATAAACACAACATGTTAGGAACTGGGATTAAAATATTTTACATCTTTTACATAAAAGGACGTGTTGAAAACTTTAATTAGAGATGATTTATTAATTGAAATACATTCAATCCTTAAATGTTAATTTAATTATCTGTGTAACTTTTACTTTTAACATAATTAAGTTATTGTCTTCATCTTTATTAGAAAAGTGTTTTTAGTTTAACTAATGTTTAAAACACTGGATATTTAAATGTAGTATATGCTACACGTGAACCTCCTCAGATGGAGCAATTTGATTGGTTCACTATCTCTGGATATTGGACCATATCCCGAGATTGAGATCTCAAACTCGGGATATTGGGGAGCGCGTAAAGGTCGTCTCGTCACGCTAATAAAAACAAATAAACTGCTCATAAAAACAAATAAATCCCGGCAAAAAGTGTAATCTTGTTTATTTTTGGAGTGTTCACGTGTAGTTTATATAAAACAATGATTCACCTCAGGCTCTGTGAGTAGTGGGGAATAGCCCCCGAGACCTTCGGCGAATAATTGTTAATTATTATCATTTATCTTTTATGATTGTTATGATTGGGGAGTATGTTAAATAAATAAATCGTAACTGCTTTTATATCCTAGTATTAATTATTTTGTGTGTAATATAATACGTTATCACTGAACGTACAGAGATGTTTCCTAAGTTATTATAACTTTTATTATCTAGTTTTATGTATATTATCTTGTGTGTATTGTTATACATGTTATTAGTGAACATACAGATACGATTTGTATTTTATTATACCTTTTATATTCTAGTTTTCTCTATATTATGATAAGTTATACATATTATTAGTGAACTTACAGATGTTTTGTTAGTTATAATAACTTATATATTCTAGCATATATTATTATATATATATTATATTATATTTTATGTATATAGTGTTGTGTGTATTGTAATACATGTTATTAGTGAACTCACAGATATGTTTTGGAGGCTTTGAACACTGGCAGCAGCCTCAGAAAACCCTCCTCTGAAGCAGAGTATTTCTTCAGGTCAAACACGTCCAGCTCCTCTTCTGATGACATTAAGATGAAGACCAGAGCTGACCACTGAGCAGGAGAGAGAGATTCTGTGGAGAGACTTCCTGATGTCAGGGACTGTTGGATCTCCTCCACTAGAGAACGGTCGTTCAGCTCATTCAGACAGTGCAACAGATTGATGCTTCTCTCTGGAGAGAGATCTCCATCTATCTTCTTCTTGATGTAAGTCACTGTTTTCTCATTGATCTTTGAGCCACTTCCTGTCTTTCCCAGCAGACCTCGTAGGAGAATCTGATTGGTCTTCAGAGAGAGGCCCAGGAGGAAGCGGAGGAACAAGTCCAGGTGTCCGTTCTCACTCTGTAAGGCCTTGTCCACAGCACTCTGGTAGAGGACAAGTTCAACTTTCCTGGAGGTTGATTGTTCTTCTGAGAGCAGATTGATCCCAGTGTCTATGAAGTGCTTAAAGACATAAAGGGCAGCCAGAAACTCCTGGAGGCTCAGATGGACAAAGCAGAACACCTTGTCCTGGTACAGCCCACACTCCTCTCTAAAGATCTGGGTGAACACTCCTGAGTACACTGAGGCTGCTCTGATATCGATGCCACATGCTGCCAGGTCTGACTCGTAGAAGATCAGGTTGCCATTCTCCAGCTGTTTAAAAGCCAGTTTTCCCAAAGAAACAATGATCTTCTTGCTATCTGAACTCCAGTGTGGATCTTTTTCAGATCTCCCACGGTACTTCCTGTCCCCCTGTATGGACTGAACCTTCAGGAAGTGGCTGTACATCTGAGTCACGGTCTTGGGCATCTCTTCTTCTCTCTGGGATGTTTTGAAGCAGTCCTCCAGAACTGTAGCAGTGATCCAACAGAAGACTGGGATGTGACACATGATCTGGAGGCTTCGTGATTTCTTGATGTGGGAGATGATTGTGCTGGCCAGCGTCTCCTCTGTGAATCTCTTCTTGAAGTACTCCTCCTTCTGTGGGTCGGTGAACCCTCTCACCTCTGTCACCATATCAACACACTCAGCAGGGATCTGATTGGCTGCCGCAGGGCGTGTGGTTATCCAGATGCGAGCGGAGGGAAGCAGGTCGCCCCTGATGAGGTTTGTCAGCAGCACGTCCACCGAGGTGGACTTTGTGACATCAGTCCAGATCGGGTTTCTCTGGAAGTTCAGAGGAAGTCGACACTCATCCAGTCCATCCAAGATGAAGACAACTTGGAACCGGTGGAATCTGCAGATTCCTGCTTCTTTGGTCTCAATAAAGAAGTGATGAAGAAGTTCCACCAAGCTAAACTCTTTCCCTTTCAGTAAATTCAGCTCTCTGAAAGTGAGGAGAAATGTGAAGTCTATGTTGTGGTTAGTTTTGCCTTCAGCCCAGTCCAGAGTGAACTTGTGTGTTAAGACGGTTTTACCAATGCCGGCCACTCCAGTTGTCATTATTGTCCTGATTGGTTGATCTTTTCCAGGTAAGGGTTTAAAGATGTCCTCACATCTGATTGGTGTTTCCTCTAAGGCTGGTTTCCTGGAAGCTGTTTCAATCAGTCTGACCTCATGTTCCTGGTTGACCTCTCCACTGCCTCTCTCTGTGATGAAGATCTCTGTGTAGAAGTCCTTCAGAGGTGTTGAATGTCCTGCTTTAGCGATTCCCTCAAACACACGCCTGTACTTAATATTCAAATGAGACTTGATTCTATGTTGGCACTCGTCAGATCCTAAAAGACAAGACAACAGAAGACATTATTTAGTGGAAACAGGTCGATATTTCCTGTTAAATTATCAACTTTATGATATTTAGTGGCTTCATAACTTGTGGTCAGAGAAGCTGGTCGTGACAAGGACTGCACGTTACAGATTCAAAATGTTCGGGACTATTATTTTCACAGCAGTATGATTGGTCTGATGATAGTAATAATCATAGTGAATCAGTCTAAAGTGACTTGCTATGCTGATATAATAAGATAGTGTTGCATCTCTTCCACTGAGTTATTCTGCTGTTGGTCTTCTACAGTTTATTGTTTTGTGTTATTTAACCTGATACCACCATATTAACCCTACATCTCTGGATCAAACCATTTAACCCCCAAGAGGAAAGTTATCCCCACATTGAAGTTAGAAATGTATAAGTCGGACATTATGTCATTTAGTCTGAACAGAACAAATAGGAATCTCAAACTGAGTTCTTTTTGTACATTTTCTCTATTTTCAAGACAAGAGTCTCTTCTACCCTTCAAAAAAAATAGTCTCCTCTGTGTTCAAAGTAAGAGTCTCTTACCGCCCCCCAGTGTGTGGGCCACTTCCTCCTGGTTCATCTCCTTCTCTGTTTGATGCTGCTGTACAGACTGAGCACTGGTAACCTTTGACCTCTCCTGGTGTCTGTGGAGAACACACACACACACACACACACACACACACACACACACACACACAGGATCTATTGTATTTTTCCTGACTTGTAAACATCGGTATCAGTAGAGTCTGATAACAACTAACTGGTCTGTTTTATCGTCTGAAACTCCGACCTCTCCTCTCTGGAGGGGCGTCCATCTTTAAGTCCAGGAGGATGACTCATAGAGCGGTCACTCTTCAAGGAGACACAGCTGGGTCCAGGGGAGTCTGCTCTCTGCTGCCTCCTTCTGAAAAACAAGAACCATCTGGAAGTTAGGATTTGTGGAAGTTGTTTTATTTGAGCATTTCACTTGTTTCCAGCTTTTAAGTCCGTAATTATCTATCTATATATTATAACTTGTTACTGAGATGTTATTACTGGCCCTGAGTAAACTAATGCTCTGAACTAGAATCACAGAATTATAAATCTGTTTGATCAACACTGACACACCAAACTGCTTTGTCAAAGTCTTATTTAGAAAACTCGAAGGCAAAGGCATTCAAAGGCAAACCCATGTGTCTAGTTTGCTTAGAAACAATATCAGTCATGAACGATTTCAACTTAAGTCTCCACTACTACAACTGCACTGACTATGATGCTAGTTGTTCACTTAATGTTGGCCCACTGTTTCAGTTTTGTGCCATCATTGAATGATGATGTATGTGAGCCCTTTGCACTGAGAAAAATAAGAATCACTCATGTGGCTTTTAAAGCATCACTTGTTGTGTTTGTCGTTTAACAAGAGTATAGACATGTTAAAAATGACATGTGAGCATGGAAAATATGAAATGAATGTATGTTGGTTGAATTAACATACATAGGCTATGAATCAGAATGATTTTTTAGGTAGTGGCCATCCCCAGAATGCACCAGAATACAGGAAATCACATCTACCAAATTCAACATCTTCTGGGGGAGGACCCCCAGACCCCCGCCCACGACTACGCCCCATCAACAACTTTCATCACCAGCCACCACTGATACAGACACATATCTACACATCATTTGTTCTTCTTTTTTATTCTTTTGTATCTTCTCTCATATCCGATTAGGTGAAGAGCGCGGTCATGTGCCCTCTGATGGTGATGATGAAAATTGTGGCCCTCTTAATCATGAAAGTTGTCCATCCCTGAGTGACGTCAAAGTCACGTTACGATACGACTGTTCAACATGAGGTCGCAGTGAGAGAAATCCCTCCTGTATCTGATTCAGGACCGCGTATGGAAGTGGCCCAAACCACAATTGAACAGACCTGATTCCGTGTGATTTGTGCTGTTCACACTGTTCTGAATGAAATCGGATCGGAGTCACCTTTGAGCAAAACAATCTGGCAACTCTTGCTTGCAGAGTGACGAGGCCAATCACAGCCTTTCACCACCATAACATGTCCCGCCTCCGCCCCCCCGACCCTCCAGCGCTGAAGAAGCCCCCCTCCATGTCTGACCGCTCACTCTCTAAGTCCTCACCTCTTCTCAATAGACGGATTTCCATCTTTAAAGTAATAAGGTAGATCCATAGAGCGGTCACTCTTCATGGAGACACAGCTGGGTCCAGGGGAGTCTGCTCTCTGCTGCTGGACTCTTCTGGAAAAACAAGAACCAGGATCTATGGACGTTTGATAGAAGCTGTACCTTTATTGTTCTATGCAATGGATAGTTGCATTGTTATTCCCATGCCTTAGGGGGCGCTCTAACACACATGTTTAGTGCTACTTGTAACGTTGTTCTGGTGCGAGTGAATCAGAGTTAGAACGGATATCAACGTCTCCACCTGCGTTCTCTGTCACTCGGTTACTAACAAGTTATCCTTATATCATATAATGAACATAATATTTATGATCTCTGATGAATCCTCACCTCTTCTCAATAGACTGATTTCCATCTTTAAAGCTAAGAGGATGACTCATAGAGCGGTCACTCTTCATGGAGACACAGCTGGGTCCAGG
Source organism: Micromesistius poutassou (assembly GCF_964030765.1). Lineage (NCBI taxonomy): Eukaryota > Metazoa > Chordata > Actinopteri > Gadiformes > Gadidae > Micromesistius > Micromesistius poutassou. The sequence continues at coordinate 7,889,896 of NC_140294.1, forward strand.
GGAGTCTGCTCTCTGCTGCCTCCTTCTGAAAAACAAGAACCATCTGGAAGTTAGGATTTGTGGATATTGTTTCATTTGATCATTTATTGCAGTGCTACTCAACTACTTTCTCATGACTTTTCATTTCAATAATCTTTCTCAGATTATTGAAATGGAAATATAAGGACAGGCTGAAAATGTTAAGTTATTATGTAATTTAAGCACTAGCATGTTAACAAGTTAACATAAAAACACACTAGTATCCTTCATACTGTGCATAGAGTGTTGATTCACAATGCGTTTAGCTAACATAGAAATAGAGCAGTCAGTTTCTACATTTCTACACAGACCTGTGTTATTCTTCATGGATTATTGGTTTCAATAAATCTCTTCACCTCAAAAGATCAAACTGATTCAATAAAAGCTGTTTGAAAGACGTTGAACCTTCTAACATTAAACCTGTAAAGTCTGCTACAAGTCGTCTTAATATTCATTTCATTCACACGATTCAAACAGCAGAATAAACGGCCTCAGCCATGAACCAATCCATCTCCAAGTGGTCCTGTGATTGGACGTTGGTATGTTCTGATTAACGATGGGCGGGCAGATCAAGATGATCCGCGGGCCGCCAGTTGAACAGCCCTGATGTATCGGCTGAATCCTCACCTTGTCTTAGAAGGTTGGTGATTTCCATCTTTAAACCGGTCAGGTAGATTCATAGAGCGGTCACTCTTCATGGAGACACTGCTGGGTCCAGGGGAGTCTGCTCTCTGCTGCTGCGCTGGGCTTCAACACAACACACACACACACACACACACACACACACACACACACACACACACACACACACACACACACACACACACACACACACACACACACACACACACACACACACACACACAGCTGTTACTCAGACTAATGATGGAGTCATGATGTATCACTGCTGAGCTCTGAGATGGACAACAGTCACAGACAGAGAGATCCTCTTCTTACCTCTTAGCTTTGCTCCGGCGGCCATGTTCCCCAGACAGAGTGGTCTTAGAGGTAGGACCCCCCTCCTCTCTCTCCTCATCCATAGTCGACTGGAGACCTGGACACAAACACAACTACACATTGTTTCTGTGGACTCTGTTTGAGTACCAAATGAATGAACTGACTGCATGACTAGATCTACACACTCTATCACTATCTATGTCTAGATCTACACACTCTATCACTATCTATGTCTAGATCTACACACTCTATCGCTATATGTCTAGATCTCATACATGTCATTATTAGGATTATTCCTTACTTCTGAACACTGACCTCTCTTCCAGTAGATCACAGTCACTAGAGCATCAAGAGTCTACAGATCAGTGTGCTATACCTTTATAGACGGCCATCAAACCACCAATAGGTAACTAATGTTACCAATAAAACCCAACAATAAAAGTCCACAACATGAACCAAACGGACCTCACTACAGCACAGACTGAACCTCCACAATAAAAGTCCACAACACAACCAAACGGACCTCTCTACAGCACAGACTGAACCTCCACAATAAAAGTCCACAACACAACCAAACGGACCTCACTACAGCACAGACTGAACCTCCACAATAAAAGTCCACAACACAACCAAACGGACCTCACTACAGCACAGACTGAACCTCCACAATAAAAGTCCACAACACAACCAAACGGACCTCACTACAGCACAGACTGAACCTCCACAATAAAAGTCCACAACACAACCAAACGGACCTCACTCCAGCACAGACTGAACCTCCACAATAAAGGTTCCTGGACCAGAGGTTCAATATGAAACGCCCTCAACACGGTGGAACTAGTGATTGATGTTCTGACCCATATTCCTTTATTCAGGTTCTCTCTCTGAGATCAACGTCTCTTTTACAGAAGGAACCTGTAAACACTGAACTGGGACTGGAAATAGATTCATCTAGAACATATCAATACAGTGAGAATATACAACCAATAATCTAAAGAAAACATGACATTTAGCGAGCTGTACCGTAGCTTCTCCGTGATGAAAACGTGTCCTGCCCCTTGTCGTGTGAAAATATTACAGCACAGAAGGAAATGAAGATCAGTCGAAGGAAGAGATTCAGGTGTTCACCAAAACACAAAGTAAGAGTTGAGAACCGAGACGAACGCTAACACAGTTCTAAAGAAGACAGTGAAGACAGATCGAATGAGGAAGGAGACTTTGAACACCAGCCACCAGTAAAACCATCAATCATTAACTAACTAAAGAGGATTACATGGTTTACCTGTATCACACACACACACACACACACACACACACACACACACACACACACACACACACACACACACACACACACACACACGCACGCATTCCAGCAGCTTAAGAGTCAAAAGTAGAGCAAAAGAGAGATATAAGAGATAAATACAAAATAAAATAAAAATAATAAAATAAAGATAAAAACGATGTACACTATCTACACCTTTCACAGGTGTATATCATAAGTATAGTTACACAGGATACTGGCTCAGTATGAGTATAAGTACACAGGATACTAGCTCAGTATGAGTATAAGTACACAGGATACTGGCTCAGTATGAGTATAAGTACACAGGATACTGGCTCAGTATAAGTACACAGGATACTAGCTCAGTATGAGTATAAGTACACAGGATACTGGCTCAGTATGAGTACACAGGATACTGGCTCAGTATGAGTATAAGTACACAGGATACTGGCTGAGTATGAGTATAAGTACACAGGATACTGGCTCAGTATGAGTATAAGTACACAGGATACTGGCTCAGTATGAGTATAAGTACACAGGATACTGGCTCAGTATGAGTATAAGTACACAGGATACTGGCTCAGTATGAGTATAAGTACACAGGATACTGGCTCAGTATGAGTATAAGTACACAGGATACTGGCTCAGTATGAGTACACAGGATACTGGCTCAGTATGAGTATAAGTACACAGGATACTGGCTCAGTATGAGTATAAGTACACAGGATACTGGCTCAGTATGAGTATAAGTACACACGATACTGGCTCAGTATGAGTATAAGTACACAGGATACTGGCTGAGTATGAGTATAAGTACACAGGATACTAGCTCAGTATGAGTATAAGTACACAGGATACTGGCTGAGTATGAGTATAAGTACACAGGATACTGGCTCAGTATGAGTATAAGTACACAGGATACTGGCTCAGTATGAGTATAAGTACACAGGATACTGGCTCAGTATGAGTATAAGTACACAGGATACTAGCTCAGTATGAGTATAAGTACACAGGATACTGGCTCAGTATGAGTATAAGTACACAGGATACTGGCTCAGTATGATTATAAGTACACAGGATACTGGCTCAGTATGAGTATGAGTACACAGGATACTGGCTCAGTATGAGTATAAGTACACAGGATACTGGCTCAGTATGAGTATAAGTACACAGGATACTGGCTCAGTATGAGTATAAGCGTGGCATTGGACAGGCTATGACTAGGGTTGCCAACCGTCCCGTAAAATACGGGATCGTCCCGTATTTGGCAACTAAAAGACCTGTCCCGTAATGAACTGATACGGGACGCACTTTGTCCCGTATTTTGGGGTCGTGTTGTACCTTTATGTAATGCCGGTTATCGTTGCATTAATAAAACCCGTGGGTTGCTTAAGCGTATAAACACACGGAGGCAAGGATGCAGTACGAGCCAGTTACTTTATTGGCGCACTATAAACACACTGAATAGCCAGACCCACGCAGCCAACCACCGAACCCCCAAGTAATGACCGTCTAACACAGTTGAGCACCGAGTGCTCAATCCAATACTCCACAGGTCGTAATCGCGTGAACGCGTCTGCCCGCGATCGCGCATAACTCTCTCCCCCCCCCCCCAACAATCTCGATCAAGAGGTGTCCCGTATTTGAAAGTCTGGGAGTTGGCAACCCTAGCTATGACCCACTATGTTGTGCTCCATGTACCCACTGTTGACAACGTGACGTGACTAAGCTACCAACACAAACAAAGAGGAGCTGGGAAAGCAAATGAACTAACTACGTGTTTAAGTTGTGAAGGGCAAACGTGTGGCGACACACAGCACTACACAACACAACAACTTGACTTTTAGTACACACCACAATAATCTCACCTTTAGTACACAATAAAACACGATCTGACTTTGATGACAAACCAAATTTAAAGTTAGAGCCAGGGTCAAAGGCTTGTTGTTAACATTTACAGTACACTTCATTATCGCAACGCAACATTGTAAAATAATGTTGATAAACTATGATACAAACGAAAATGAGATAAACCTCACCTTAGTGCCTATAATAAAAGCAGTTATGGTCTGTCCATCATATCACAAAGGTTAAATTAAATGGCATGAAGTACAAATATGGCACAAAGGAGGTTGAGAGTAAAAATTAAAAAAAAACAGGGGTGCCGTGGATGGAGAGAAATATGTTTAGGGCCGTGAGCCAGAAGAGTTTGGGAACCGCTGCTCTAGACACATGACATTTACACATTTTAATTGTAAGACCTCCTCTCAGGGGGCCTACGAGACCTCAGCCCCAGGGCCTACTGGCAGGTAAAGGCAGGCCTGTGTGTGTGTGTGTGTGTGTGTGTGTGTGTGTGTGTGTGTGTGTGTGTGTGTGTGTGTGTGTGTGTGTGTGTGTGTGTGTGTGTGTGTGCGAGACGCTTTTATCCAGAGCCACTTACAATCAGTCCATTGGTCATAAGAAGTGAAACAATCTATCGCCGTCGGTGCAGTGAAGACGTCCATAGAACCGAGTGCACTGACAACCGCCAGGCCGACCCCACTCCCCGTGTACGGAGATGAGACAGCCTTCTTAAAGACAAGTATAAAAGGAACTGGAAACAACACAACGTACCGTCTGGGTTATCTAGAACTCCTCACGTATGTCAACGACGGCTGGTGTAACCCAGGACACATCTCCGTAGAGACTGCTAGCTGTCAGCCTGCGGCCACACTAGCTGCCGAGGGAGGTTAGTCACGTGATCACCGTGTCCACGTCCTCCTCAGCGGACCGCCGCCTGTGAGAAGATCCACTCTGTCACGGCGGGGCTGCAGACTGAGCCCTGAGGCCGGATGGTCACCTCTGGGGACTTCAGTCATGTGACTTTGGACTCTACTCCGGCTGGTTTCCACCAGGTTGTAGACTGTCCTAGGAGAAACAACGGGACAATTGACCGCCTGTATGCTAATGTGAGGGACGCCTACAGAGCCACTCCCCCCCCCCCCCACCTGGGGAGTCTGATCACAACCTGGTCCATCTACAGCCACTGTCCACCCCCCCGGTCCAACAACAGCCGGTGACACCCCGCACCATCAGAAGGTGGTCAGATGGAGAGAGCCCCGAGAGGCTGGATGGGCTGACCAACCCGCATGGTGAGGACGTAGAGGCCTCCCCTGTCAAGACTGTCCTGTTACCCTAACAACAAGCCCTGGGTAACGCAGGAAGTCACTGCTGCCCTCAACAGGAAGAAGGCTGCCTTCAGAAGCAGGGAGGCCATGAAGGCAGCACAGCAGGAGGTGACACGCCGTGTGAGGGAGGCTGAGGACAGCCACAGGAGAAAGGTGGAGGTCTGGGAAGGTGTGAGGAGCATCACAGGTCAGACCAGAGCCACAGGGGGGACAACGGAGAGGGCCAACCAGCTGAATGACTTTGTCAACAGGTTGAACCAGCCCTTGTCCCCCCCACCCCCGCCCTCACTGCAGCCATCTCTCCTCCTTCCCACCTCCCCCCTGACCCCACAACACCCCCCATCTCCTCCCCCCCTCCCCCTCCTCCTCCTCCTCCTCCTCCTCCACCTCAACACAATCCCTGCCTCTTCAGAAAGGAGGCACATAAAAATACGTTGCTACATGCTAAAAGTTTCCATCCACCTTCACTAACTAAGAACATCCCATTCGGACAATTCCAGAGGTTACGTAGGATCTGCCACAACGATCAAGAGTTTGACACTAAAAGTAAAGAGATGTAGAATCGTTTCAGAGAACGAGATTACTCCTCCAAAGTTCTGGACACAGCTCTGGTGAGGGCCAGCTGTGTTGAACGTGATTCTCTGCTCCATACAAAGACATTAACTGCTACAAAGGACAGGGTTTCTTCTTTATCAAATGCGGTCAAAATGTGTGAAATAGTAGTGAAGGCAAAAGGGTTTAGTCAAGTCACACAACACACAGTCACTACTAACCATTTCATCAATGGTAAGACTACATATGTCACACACACACACACACACACACACACACACACACACACACACACACACAGTCACTACTAAACATTTCATCAATGGTAAGACTACATATGTTATACACACACACACACACACACACACACACACACACACACACACACACACACACACACACACACACACACACACACACACACACACACACACGGGGAGGAGGTACGGGGAGGAGGTAAATCTAAGGTAGGTAGACCTAAATCTAAATCCTATATCTAAATCTACATCCTAAATATAAATCTACATTTTATATCTAAATATAAATCTTATATGTAAATCTAAATCTAACCCTAAATCTAAATTGAAATCCTGAATCTAATCCTAAATCCATACAACAGATGTACTAATTCTCCTCCATATCTGTCTGTCTGTCTGTCTGTCTGTAGGTCAGACCTGCAGAGCCGCTGTTAACCAAGCTGCTTGCATAGGCTAATATAATATATGTATGTATATTGAATTTAGAATTTCTAGTCATTGTCAATTAAGTCTATTTTAATGCAACCCATTCTGACTTAACTCCAAACCTAATAAAAATAAATTGAACTATAAGTTGTACTATATATTAGTGTAACTTATACGCGGTATTACAAAGTGGATTTTACCGCTACGAGGAAAGCCAGTCGACCAGACGTCCCACAGCCGCTCAGTACAACAAGGCTGTCTGGCGCTCCCTGGTGGCGGAATCACAATGACACAGCTCTACCGTTTATTCTCCAACAGAGACGGACGGACGGACAGGCGGTCGGACAGAGGGAGACATTTGTCAGGCCTCAACAGACCTTGAGGATGTCTGCCGCCTTCACTGCGACCGCCAGCAAGGTTTTCATCACACTGTCGCTGAGAAGTTTCTGTTTTGAAGGAATACAAAATAAACAATTATGAGCAGTAAAGTCACCATTGTGAAGTCCGCTGGTTTCTCAGCAGGTCTGGGGTTGACATTTAACACATTCTTTAGTGTGAGATGAGACGTATGTTTGCTTTGAGGAGAAAAACTAATCAAATAAAACATTCAGGGCGTCTACGATAGATAATGTGGTACAACATGTTGTGTTCTTGTAACCACAGACGTACCAGCTTGTATTGTACGACTTGTATTGACTACTCTGCCGCAGTTCAACTGGAAAGGAAATGCATTCCTGAAAAAAAAACACAACAAACAAGAGTACGATAAACCCACAATTTATGTACGTATAATTATATATAAACAGACACGCCCCCACCACCTCGTGGACCACTGGCTGACGCACCAGGTGGGACTCCGCCTCCGAGACCGAGCAGCCAATCAGCAGACAGATCAGAGCCAGAGGGACGACCTTATGGGGAGCCAGAATGAACACAAACCAGAGTGGGAGGAGTCACTGACAGCAGCGCACTTCAACCCCCCCACACACACACACACACACACACACACACACACACACAATCCACCAATTCATCCTCATATTCATCATCACTCATCATACATCATCCACCCCGTGATCTACCAACCCTCCCAACATCCACCCGTCTATAACCCACCTACCACCGTCTATAACCCACCTACCACCGTCTATAACCCACCTACCACCGTCTATAACCCACCTACCACCGTCTATAACCCACCTACCACCGTCTATAACCCACCTACCACCGTCTATAACCCACCTACCACCGTCTATAACCCACCTACCACCGTCTATAACCCACCTACCACCGTCTATAACCCACCTACCACCGTCTATAACCCACCTACCACCGTCTATAACCCACCTACCACCGTCTATAACCCTCCTACCACCGTCTATAACCCACCTACCACCGTCTATAACCCACCTACCACCGTCTATAACCCACCTACCACCGTCTATAACCCACCTACCACCGTCTATAACCCACCTACCACCGTCTATAACCCACCTTCCACCGTCTATAACCCACCTACCACCGTCTATAACCCACCTACCACCGTCTGTAACCCACCTACCACCGTCTATAACCCACCTACCACCGTCTATAACCCACCTACCACCCGTCTATAACCCACCGACCACCCGTCCTCCAGCACCTTGCTCTGGGTGCTGGCGGCGTGCGTGTGCGCGGTGATGTCAGCGTTCAGGAGGTCCACCTCCAGCCGGTCGCTCCGGTAGACGGCCCCCAGCAGAGCCCCCCTGCAGCGGGGCTGGGGGTGCCCTGACAGACCCTGAGGGTGGAGGGGGTGGAGGTCAGAGACACACAGACACCACAACAGTCCAGTGGTCTGGGGGGTGTGTGACTGCCTGCTCTAAAGGTTGTGGGTTGGATGCCAGGTGTCCCCTGTCTAACCCGTAGGCGTCCTGGAGCCAGACGGCCCCTGAGGCTCCGTCAGACCGTCCTCCTACGCGCGTCACTGCTAACAAAATGGACCCTTGTTTTGAAAAGAGGAGTGTGAGGAGATCTGTGTTCACCCAAACGTATACAACACATATTGAAGGAACACAAAGACACACAAAGGGAGTCTTCTTCTTCTTCTCCTTGATTATTGAGGCAGTTGTCAGGGACGCGGGAAGTCAGTTTGAGTTGGGGTTGCTGAGAGAAAGTATATATAATGACGTCATAATAAATGATGCGCAACATTCATGGTTTACGTAGTAATACGGCCAGCAACATTTGACACCAGTTTTAGAACGTTTTACACTACAGACATGTTGACCACCAACATGCCAAAGCAGCTATAGAACCTTATTCAGCAACGGACAGATCACACACACACGGAATGGAGGTTTATTTCTGATCAAGAGGCAGGCCAGGAATCCGGTCAAGGGGACAGCAACAGGCAATGGTAGGGCAGTCATAGGGATGGGACTTCAGGTGCGATGAGGGCCAAATACAAGGATGGCTAATGACTGGTAATGGTTTACCTCACAAGTGAGGTAAGGGGGAAGAGAGAGATATATAGAGTGGGTTAGTATTAAGTGTATCAATGGTACTATATAGTGTTACACTATAGAGAGAAAAGGCAAGAAATGTTATATATTGATAATATGATTTATCAAGTCTCAGTTCATAGCCGGGTGAACACATAGTTCAACAGTAATCCCAAAAAATACCCCATTCCAGTTGTCAGGTAAGTGTGGCAGGACCTTTTCCTGTTTATCACACATTTCACGAAGGTGGGCTACACAAAATTGGGTTGGAAAGCTAGACTAGCTATACTGTATAGCCACTGTCCATCTGATTGTCTAGTTAGCTAATATCATCATACGTGCTTTTACTGGCTTGATATTCGCTGCTATGGTTAAGGTTAGGGTTAGGGTTAGGGATAAGGGTGAGGATTAGGGTAAGGTTGGGGGTGAGGGTAAGGGAGGCGGGCGGTTAGGGTATAGGGGAGGGGAGAGGTTAGGGTTAGAGGAGGGGGAGGTATGAGTAAAGGAGGGGGGAGGGGGAGGTAAGGGTGTATGGGGGGGGGGGGGAGGACAGAGGTCAGGGTATAGAGGGGGAGGTTAGGGTATAGGGGAGGGAGGTTGGGAGAGGATATGGGAGGGCGGAGGTTAGGGTATAGGGGAGGGGAGAGGTAACCTTACCTCATTAGGGTAACAGGCGTGTGTATAATAAAAATTACCATACAACAAGCCACACAACCAGGTCATTTTAAATGATTTTATATCATAAAACATCAGTATACATTTCAACATCTGTGCACACAGTGAAACAATTCTGGGATGTGATTAAAAAAAAACAACGGTTCATCATGAGACCATCTGACCCTAACTCTGTCCCTAACACTGAACCATGAGGAACCCGCCAAGGAACCCTTGAGAAACAAGGAACCCTTGACAACCCGTGACTTAAGTCACGTCCTGCGAGGTAGAAGTTGCATCTGAAGTCTCCACCGTCCAGCTCCGACGAGGCGCCGTCGGTGGGTCACTGAAATGTAGCAAGAGGAGAAACACAAATCGTTAGCCTCGTAGCATAATCTATGTTGCTAGCCATAGGCCAACAATGTCAATGAGGCTACCAATGTCGATTACACTATGAGGCTACCCATGTCGATTACACTATGAGGCTACCCATGTCGATTACGCTATGAGGCTACCATGTTGATTACACTATGGGGCTACCAATGTCAATTATGCTACAATATCAATTATACTATGAGGCTAATGATATAGATAACTCTATGAGGCTAGCGATGTTGATTATGCTATGAGGCTAACAATACCATTATGCTATGAAGCTAACGATATCCATTATGCTATGAAGCTAACTATATCCATTATGCTAGGAGGCTAACGATGTCCAGCTAGGCGGCTAACCAGATTCCGGGTCTCCCTCCAGATAGGTGGCTCCTCCTCCATAATTTTGTCCATGATTTTTTTAGTTTATATAATTTGTGTTGAAGAAAATACTTTTGTTTTGAGAATTCTACACTAGAAACACAGTGGTAGTAGTTTATTATTCTTTGGACACTTTGTTTAAATAATTCTGAATCAAATCAAATTTTAAACTTCAACATGAAACATGCACACACTTGGGAATTTGTAATTCAGGAATATAGTAAAACATTCTGTGAATTTAACAGCATAGCTTTGGTGGTGAAACGATGTAAAAAAAAAAAAAAAAGTTGGTATTAACCTTCCAAAGACTTGAGCAGTCCCATCGTAGTCCTCGTCTCGCTCCTGGTGGGTCGTCAGCTTCATCTGTTCACAATACAAACACACATTAAAAGGGTGATGTCACCAGGTGTGAGTGTGACCAGCTGTTACGTTTTAGTGTCCACCTTGATGTACGCTGGATAAACTATAGTAGTAGCAGCTGATGTGACCGTAATTACTTCAAATCACAGCTTTGGCTAAAATTCACAGAATGAAAAATCTGAAGGAAAAACTAATGAAGACCCTCTACGATCGTTTGAAATAATTAAAAAGAACCTCCAGGTGTCAAGTGTTTGGTTATGGTTACCCTCCGGTCCACAGCCTCCGGTCCAGCCTGGTGCCCCATTCCTGGTCCAGGGGGATCTGGATACCCTCTGGTCCAGCCTGGTACCCCATTCCTGGTCCAGGGGGATCTGGATACCCTCTGGTCCAGCCTGGTGCCCCATTCCTGGTCCAGGTGGATCTGGATACCCTCTGGTCCAGCCTGGTACCCCATGCCTGGTCTAGGGGGATCTAGTTACCCTACATTATAATTAAGTGCGAGAAAAGCACTAGACACATAATAATAATAATAATAATAATAATAATAATAATAATAATAATAATAATAATAATAATAATAATAATAATAATTATTATTATTATTATTATTATCCACCCTGGTGACCCATACCTGGTCCAGTGTGATCTGGTCACCTGCTGGTCCTCAGCCTCTGGTCCTCCAGGAGATCCTGTGAAGTCAGACAGCATCTTTATAGACCTGTGCACAACGCGGTCTCGAATCTAACTACCAACCCCCCCGCAGGAGCCCCTTACCTTGAGCTGGAACGACGATGGAGATCTTGGGGTGCTTTGGTCGTCTTGTTGCAAAATACAGCCAACAGACTTACCTTGAGCAGATCTAGTAGTTTGTTGCTGTTGGTTCATGTACAAATAATTGACTATACATTTCATATCCCCCATTTAGCAAATAATTCCCACCCATAAACAAGGCTGACAACAGTACAAAATAACAAACTTCTCATGCCTTTTGTCTACTTCCTTACTACTCTCTAAAACATCGCATGCACATCGCATGAGTGTTGCCTTACTGATCAGGGTGTGATCTGAGTGACCAGAGATGCATGCTGGGATACTGTGCCATCTGACGCCTACAGTTCTGTAGAGGTTCCCCCTCAGGAGAAACCAAGTTTTCAAAAGGCTGTCGTGACATCAGTTACATGACCTGGAACGTCCGTCAAGACCGTGACAGGGACTCCCCAAGGAGAAACGCCAAAGGGTAGGCTGTGAGGCTCCCCCTCTCGGCGACTAGAATACAACCCAGCTCTTACAGGAGAGAATCATGGCACACATTTCAACGTTCCTCTTCATAGACCTTGAAGCCCCAGTGAGGCTTTCTTCACCTCTTCTGAAGAAGAGCACAACTGCAGCTCGACAGGGACGCTAGTTGGGATGTTTCCAAGATGGTTTCCAATTCAGCCCGAGAAATACTTGGATCTCAGGGCAGGAGTACAGGAGATCCAGAGGGCTTGCCAGCAGTCCATCATGTTTAGGTTAGGTAGGGAAGCCACGTTGCAGAATGTTTCATCTTCCATCTTCAGTTAGTTGGTTGGTTTCTCATCCGATTCTGTCCATTCGGAATGCCGTTAGTCCATCATCCATTGTACCAAGTAGCCATTGTCGCTTCCCATTGTTTGCATGATTCAGTCACACTACAATCCAAGCTGCATGACACTCAAGTCATCCTGTCCAGTGTGTAGAAGGTCGAATTGAGATCCAGATGCTAGATCGCTCCAGGCTCTTGCTGTATTGAACACCCACTTTGTTATCCTCTTTGATTTAGGCCACAGACTTGAGTCATCAGAAACATCCGACCAAATGACACTCAAGGGTGTTTCAGGAAGAGTAGCATCCTCCTATAGGTGAAGATTAAAATGTTCAGGTAATACAAGCCAAGTAGAAGTAGAAAAATTTCCCCTCACACATGTGGTGCCCAGTACCAGGTTAAAGATTGCCCCTCTCACACTTAGTGCCCCATGCCAGGGCAACGATTGCCCCTCTCACACTTAGTGCCAAATGCAAGGTTAAAGATCACCCCTCACACTTAATGCCCCGTGCAAAGTCAACAATTGCCCCGCTCACACTTAGTGCCCCATGCCAGGTTAAATATTGCCCCTCACATGAAGTAGTGCCCCATGCCATGCAAAGATTGCCCCTCACACTTAGTACCCCATGACATGCAAAGATTGACCAGTACCAGGTTAAAGATCACACCTCTTTATTTTCAGTTATTAGATTGTGTATTTACACAAACAATGACAATACTCAAAGGAATACAAAGCCAAACGAGAGGAGAGACCAGTGGAGGGTTTGTAGGTCTTTGAGAGAGGAGACCAGCGGTGGCTTTGTAGGTCTTTGAGAGACGAGACCAGTGGAGGGTTTGACGGAGAGACCAGCGCTGGGTTTGACGGAGAGACCAGTGGAGGTTTTGTAGGTCTTTGAGAGACCAGTGGTGGGTTTTTAGGTCCTTGAGAGAGGAGAGACCAGCGGAGGTTTTGACAGAGAGACCAGTGCTGGGTTTGTAGGTCTTTGAGACGAGACCAGTGGCGGGATTGACGGAGAGACCAGTGCTGGGTTTGTAGGTCTTTGAGAGACGAGATACCAGTGCTGGGTTTGTAGGTCTTTGCGCCCTGCCCTTCACAAAGAAAAGAGAACTCTTCCCGGGGCTCCCGCCAGCTTCTCCGGGGTCGTTTGCGTTACTGCACTGGACGCCTCGCGGCGCCTATCTCCGCCTCTCCAGATTTGGGAATATGAACCCGACTCCCTTTCGATCGACCGGGGGCGACGGAGGCCATCGCCCCGCAGAGACAAGAGACCAGTGGAGGGTTTGTAGGTCTTTGAGAGGAGAAATCAGTGGTGGGTTTGTAGGTCTTTGAGAGAAGAGAAACCAGTGGTGGGTTTGTAGGTCTTTAAGAAGAGACCTGTGGTGGGTTTGTAGGTACTTGAGAGCGGAGAGACCAGTGGTGGGTTTGACAGAGAGACCAGCGCTGGGTTTGTAGGTCTTTGAGAGAGGAGAGACCAGTGGTGGGGGGGCTAGGGCTTCAAAGCGTACGGAGGGAAACGTTGGAACGTGCTCCGTGGTTCTCAGGTGCAGGAACCAGGTTGGGTTCTAGTTGCTGAGAGGGACAGCCCTCACATCTCGCCCCCTGGTGTGTCTCCTTGAGGAGTCCCTGTCTCCATCCTGAAGGACGTTCCAGTTCATGTAACTGACGTGACGACGGCCTCTTAAACACTCGGGTTCCCCTGAGGGGGAACGTCTACACAACTGAAGGCCTCAAACAGCGCAGAACCCTCGCATGCATCTCTGGTCAGTCAGTCACACACCCTTATCAGTAGGACAACACACACGGGATGTGATGCAATGATGAGGAATGTAGTAGGAAAGTGGACGGATAAAGTATCTTCTAGGGACGAATGAGAGGCATGAGAACACGAGAGAGAGCGAGAGAGAGAGCGAGAGCGAGAGAGCCTACGTGGGGCGGGGCAGGGCCTACGTGGGGCGGGGCAGGGCCTACGTGGGGCGGGGCAGGGCCTACGTGGGGCGGGGCAGGGCCTACGTGGGGCGGGGCAGGGCCTACGTGGGGCAGGGCCTACGTGGGGCAGGGCCTACGTGGGGCGGGGCAGGGCCTACGTGGGGCGGGGCAGGGCCTACGTGGGGCGGGGCAGGGCCTACGTGGGGCGGGGCAGGGCCTACGTGGGGCGGGGCCTGAGAACTAGTTCAAACTAAACGCTGTCAGCCCACAGCATTAAAAGAAAATGTTGTGACTTACAGTTCGCAGTTTCTTCTTCTTCGTGGTTCGATCGTGATACTCACAGAATCTGTTTCTTCTTCTTGAGCTGTGAAGGAGAGCAACGAGATTAGTTTTACGGCTTGTGTGTGTGGCTGTGTGTGTGTGTGTGTGTGTGTTTTAATTAGTGATTAATCCAATAAATCCAAATAAGTTATTAAAATAAGTTATTTTTCCCATCTAACTACGACGGTAACCGAGTGCGGAGTCATTGTGTGACGTCATGGCCCCGCCCCCCTACGTCTTCCGCCGCCAACTCCGTCATGGAGTCATTGATAAATATCTGCAGCCGCGTCACCCGGCGAAAAATTAACTCAATTAAAAACAGCTTACGACGACATACATCCAGAACTACTATTATTCAACTTATCAAGTAGGCCTAGAGTAAAAAACAATTAAGATAAATTATAAATAAGTGTCCTACTCACAGCAGGTCCGGATGTAGCGGGCCGTTTTACTTCAAAAAGTGTTCGTTAATTAACCCGACGGTCAACCTGGAAAACAAAAGGACCAGACGGATCATTAGTTACTTTTATAACTTCAACCGGACGTTTCTAACCATGTTTCGGTTAAACTACTAAAATAACGTCAATATTAACCGTGTAATGGAGACGGCTCAGCATCTTTTTCAATCTAACCTGTGGTGGAGCCAACAGCTGACGGAGCGCGAGCAGCAGCCGCACAGTGAGGCTCAATGGAGACGCAGCGCGATCCGCACCGAGACCCGCGAAATAATCAGCGAATAATCAGCGGAACTACATGCAGGTGTGCGCCGCCATAGATGTGTGTGTGTGTGTGTGTGTGTGTGTGTGTGTGTGTGTGTGTGTGTGTGTGTGTGTGTGTGTGTGTGTGTGTGTGTGTGTGTGTGTGTGTGTGTTGAGCGGGGGTGGGAGTGGGTGGGTGGGTTTGGGTTACAAACTGTGGGTGTGTGTTTGGGTTTGTGTGTTTAAAAGGTGAACGATATGTGGATGAGTGGGAATAAATGGTATATATTATGTGGATGTGCGAGTGTGGTTTAAAACCATATGGAGTAGAGGAATACTGTTACTACCAGGAATTGTATGCTGATTGAAGTATGAAATTAAACCGTATGATGGTGTATTTCCTTTTGATGAAAATAATAAAAAAGAATAAATAAAAAAATGCCTAATGTGTAACATAACTAATTAACTATAACTGTATTGATACAATTACTATTATAGAACATAAAAAAAATAGAACACAACTTACTTAACTTAAATATGCAAATTACAACATTTGGGCAAATTATGCAACTATGAAAGTCTTTATAGTTGCATTTGTTTATTCCCAAAATAGAAATGCTATAACGGCATAAAAAATAATAAAATCAATCAGCTCAGATATTTATTGTCAAAGTGATGAACTTATCAAAACGTACAGAAATCCAAATGACACTAAATGTTTCAAATGACATTAATAAAATAATACATTATATTGTTACTTTAATATTCTTATATTGTATATTTGAACAGTGTTCCAATATATTAGTCAAACATTTACATGTATTAAATCTATATCTGTACATATTTTATACAAACAAAAACAAGGCGATGACATTATAGTCATACATCAAATATCCGTACAGTCACACCCAATTCATAAAGAAGACATTTATTGCCTGTTACACAATGCATGGACAAACAAATTAAAAAAACGAATCGATTGTATTTATTTAATCAAAGCAATCAGTACATTTCCCCCCCCCCCCCCAAAAAAAATAATATAGATTGCATTTCATATCAAAATTATTCAAATAATAATTATAAATTGAGCTTGCTCTCTTTTAAACGGAGCGGTGTGAACTTCTTGGGAGGGCTAGTGAACATGTGTTGATGACCTTGACCTCTGAGCCTAGGGTCAGAGGGGAGGGCTAGTGAACATGTGTTGATGACCTTGACCTCTGAGCCTAGGGTCAGAGGGGAGGGCTAGTGAACATGTGTTGATGACCTTGACCTCTCTGAGCCTAGGGTCAGAGGGGAGGGCTAGTGAACATGTGTTGATGACCTTGACCTCTGAGCCTAGGGTCAGAGGGGAGGGCTAGTGAACATGTGTTGATGACCTTGACCTTTGACCCTAGGGTCAGAGGGGAGGGCTAGTGAACATGTGTTGATGACCTTGACCTCTGAGCCTAGGGTCAGAGGGGAGGGCTAGTGAACATGTGTTGATGACCTTGACCTTTGACCCTAGGGTCAGAGGGGAGGGCTAGTGAACATGTGTTGATGACCTTGACCTTTGACCCTAGGGTCAGAGGGGAGGGCTAGTGAACATGTGTTGATGACCTTGACCTCTCTGACCCTAGGCTACGGTCACCTGGCTCCTGTCCCTTCGTAGTATGGGCTCTCCTCCAGTGCCTCCTCGATGACCGCCTGAAACGGACCAGAACCAACCGTCACCGCTTCAAACCGGATCAATCACACAGGGACCAGAAAGAACGATTCTGACCAATGAACAGCAGGGGCCTCATGTACAAAGACTTGCGTGGATTTCTGACTAAAACTTTGCGGACGCCAAAATCTGGAAAGCTGCTGCGCACAAATAAATCCGGATGTATCAATCCTTGCGTAAGCACGATTTCACGCAGATTCTCTTTGTACATCCCAATTAACGTGACATTGAGCGCACATGCACGAGCCCGTCTCTCCACCCAGTCTCCTCCCTCATTTAATATGCTAATTCTTATAAATAGGCCTGCAGTAGTGCACTCGTTAGGAGAAAGGAGAACATGGAGAAAGGTAGAAAAAATAACTTTAGTGAATGCGAGGTGGAGGTGCTGATTTCGGAGGTAGAGGCCAGAAATAAGATCTTGTTTGGCTCTCTTTCCTCCGGAATCAGCACCAAAAGCAAAAAAACTGGCGTGGGAAAACGTTGCCAAGTCGGTCAATGAGGTTGGGGCGGAAAGCCGAACTGTGGCTGACATAAAAAAAAAAGTGGTCGGACATCAAGGTGGACGTAAAAAGAAAGGTCTCTGCTCTGACCCCGGAGAAGCGTGGGTCAGAGCGCAGCGGGGCGGAGTCTGGGAGCTCGCCCTATTTGAGCAAAGGGTGGCAGCTCCGATTTGGGATCGGCTCTTTTTTGTCCAAAAAATCATAATAGTCGCGGAACACCCGTTAATTTTGAATGCGACCATCTTCTAACAAGGCCAACACTGCCATTGTCAACCTATCGATTATTGCCACATTTTGCGCATGCTTTTATATTCTCATTTATTTGGATGCATGCTGACGATAGGTTGTATCCATACACCCAATGTGTCAATAATATGTACATAATTCGAAATTGGCCGACTGGTTCATTGATGGATTTTAAGTAACAATGGCTTGTGCTTACTCCACTCAACATCACATAATAATATTGCAGTCAAGAATTTCACAACAAATGTGTGAAGAGAGATCATATGTCATGCGTGGTCCGGAAAATATGTAACGTTTAATAAACAAGCCATCACTGAAAATAATATTGCTGGGGCCTCCTTTTAATTCCAATATTGACAATTTAGTTTTATGGGTCTGTTTAAGTTTAGCCTAACAACAGTGTCACATTATGTGTCTCGACAACAATAACGCATGATTGAAGCGCATTTAAGATCACGCATTCCGACGTTCAAATCCACTTTGAACTCGCCTCATATTGCAATATTACTTCATGACTCGTGATCGCGTAGGCTTAATGTTGTTGTTGCGCTGCATTGCCTCTATGTGCCGCCAACTGACAAAATGCAGCAGAAATGTGCGTAAGCCAGGCATTTAGTTTGCGTGGAGAACCGCACTTTCTCACGTCAAGTCAGTCTTTGTACATCCGAACGTTTGCGTGAGAAGTTGCTTACGCAGCTTTTTTGTGCGTAAGCAAGCTTTGTACATGAGGCCCCAGCTTTGGCAATGCAAATGTATCTTTCTCATGTCAATAAAGCTTTTTTGAATTGAATGGAATTGAGAGAGAGAGAGAGAGAGAGAGAGAGAGAGAGAGAGAGAGAGAGAGAGAGAGAGAGAGAGTCTACCTACCCTTGTAAAGATCGATATTTGTGGGTGGGTGAGCGAGTGTAACGCCTCCTTGTACCGCCAGGGGGTGCACTAGTCCTTCAAACAATGTTTGAAGGGAATTCTATCTCTGTCTGTGGTTTATTGCACAAACTATATCCTACCAGGTGAGCTGTTCAGCTAACCCTGGTATAGAACCTGTTCTGTACATGGTCCCTGTTAACAAAAAACAATACACAGATTTACTTAATGTACCGTAGGCTCTTTTTTACGTCATTCCAATTATTACATTGGTTTTGTTTTCTTGTTCAATTTCATCGCATGATCAACGTATAAAGTACACCCACGGGCCGCTCATTAATGAACATATCTTTAATCAGGTGTGGTTTGAAAAGGTCCAACAACGTCCACCGCCCAGAGTGGATGTAGACTTCATTAAGAGCTCGCTCTCTCTCTCTCTCTCTCTCTCTCTCTCTCTCTCTCTCTCTCTCTCTCTCTCTCTCTCTCTCTCTCTCTCTCTCTCTCTCTCTCTCCCAGGCGGACTACACGGCTCCACATGTCGCTCAAGTGGCGCCGCCACCACATCGAGGGAGAAGGAGAAAGCTTTATTCTCTTTCTGGATTCCTTTTTCCTAACGCCGGTCTACCGCCGAACCCTTTAAAAGGTCCACGAGCACGAAGGAACCAACCTGCGTGGACCTGGGATGAAAGACACGCAGGAGAAGTAGTGCGTGTGCGTGCGTGCGTGTGCGTGTGTGTGTGTGTGTGCGTGTTGGGGGGGGGGGGGGGGTGCGGGAGGGCTGGCGATGACGACGACGAAGAAGTTGAGAAGACGGATTATTGGTCGTCACGGCGGAGGAGAGCCGAGGGTCCGCCGCGCGCCGCGGTGTGACGCGTTCTAACGCTCAGGACGGAATACTCTGATCTGCTGGAGGGAAGATGAGCGACGAGTTGGCGGGCGTCCTTTTATTACTTCTCGTCGTTCTTGCAGCTCGGTGAGGAATTGACCTTTTCAAGCGTTTCCCTGCGTTTAAAAGTTCAACATTCTCCTGCACGTTGGATTGTGGTCGTCTTTTGTCTTTTTGCGTTTTATGAACATCTTGGCGCACGATACGAATCCATGGCGCGCACACACACACACACACACACACACACACACACACACACACACACACACACACACACACACACACACACACACACACACACACACACACACACACACACACACACACACACACACACCGCTACTGCAGGCCGTCACGCGACATGAATCCATCTCATGAGTCTCATGATAACTAACGTTTGTCTTGAGACCATCTCAGAGACAAGTTTTTTTTAATGTATTTCTCCTCCTTCTCCACCAGCTCCGACCAGCTGGACCACAGCTCCGACCCCCAGGACCCCCACCACGGCCCTGTCCGTCAGGTCATGGCCCCCCGGAGCCACCAGGCGGACGCCACTCACATCCTCAACAACTTACTGAAGGAGTACGACAAGACGCTCCGAGCCGATATCGGTGGTGAGTCCAAAGCTGCTCTGTTATTATACATTTGATGTTAACATGTGTTATGTATGTTATAACTGCTGTGATGTTTTGTTTCGTACCTCTATCTATCCATCGATCGATCTATCTATGTAGACCGTAAGAGCCCCCCCCCCCCCCCCCCCCACACACACACACACACACACAACACACACACACACACACACACACACACACACACACACACACACACACACACACACACACACACACACACACACACACTTTACATGCAGTCATGTTAACGTCATCTCCACAGGCAGCCTTTATCCTACTTGCAGAGTATGTGACATCAGTGTATTGTGGGGTCCTGAGTGTTGTGGGAGCTGTGTGGTCCCGTGTGGTTGTTGTACTGGGAGCAGGCTGGCTGTGCCTCTCTCTGTCTCTGCCCACCGTGCTGCTGACGTTTGGCTGAGGAGGATGAATCCACCGTTTGGACCGGCCACTGACTGTGTGCTGTAGGAATCCATCTCTGGCTAAAATCCGCAACACAAAACAAAAGCAGTTGTAAAAAACATGAAACACTTGTTTACAGCGCTCACGTACAACTATAGATGATACCAGGGACGTCCCGATGCGATCCACGGCGTCGGTCCGATGTTGGCCCAGTACGCTGGATCGGATATCGGATATAAGATAAACACGATCTGATCCGCGCAGCGTGTCACGTGATAACAACAGTAGTCGCCAATCAGTCGCATGCGCATGAGAGCTACCTGTTGAACGGTCATGTGAGCGGTGTGGCAGTAGTTCATCCTTAAAGGAGACATGTTGTGGTGTTTTCCCAACAAGTAAACGTAGTATATGAGTTCCAGAAAACATGTTGTTGAAGCTGTTTGTTTGAGCACGGTATATCACACTAACCTTTGGTCAACTCCAGATGTCGCCCACCGTCTTCTCTGTGCCAAATATCCCGGTTACATGCCGCCAGTCCGACATGCCGTGGGGGGGGGGGGGGGGGGGGTGGGGTGTTACCGAGGAAGGTGGGGAGGAGGGGGAGAGAGAGAGAGAGAGAGAGAGAGAGAGAGACTAAAACATCTTAAGGCACTTATGTAAGCATTATTTAGTAATAAAAGGAGAATGATGATGGGCTGAACACACGAGAACATTCAGTTGATCCACTGAGTTGTTTATTATCATTATGCTTCATGAACAAATACAACAGAAAAATGGTCCCTTACATGTACACAATAAACACAAGGACTGAAACAATAGAAGCTGCAGACTTTACTAATCATAAACAGGTGTGCACGTATCTTTAATAACTGAACATGTTCTGCGGCCGTTTGGTTCACAACAGAACAAAAGGAATCAAGATTCAGTTTAAAGTCATTTACAATTTACAACATGCAACATTATCCCATAGACCTCTTGGTTATTATGAATGAAATATAAAATCTGATTAGGACAACAATGATGATATCATAGTCCATAGAACAAACATGTTTATGTCTGAAAATTACAAATATATAGTTGCATAAAAAAACATGTGATTTACCATCAATAGGTATTTAATATACATTTCAAATTAAAAATGAGATCTTAATAAAAGCTGCTTAGCGAACCCTATGGGAGATCCTTAAAGTCTCTTCCTTTCATGATTCATCATCATCAACTTTTAGGAAGCCCCATAAAAAGGAGAGGGAGGGGGAGACGGGGGGGAGGAGGAGGA
>NC_140294.1:7912025-7944525 GCF_964030765.1 Micromesistius poutassou
CTTCTCACAGGCGGCGGTCCGCTGAGGAGGACGTGGACACGGTGATCACGTGACTAACCTCCCTCGGCAGCTAGTGTGGCCGCAGGCTGACAGCTAGCAGTCTCTACGGAGATGTGTCCTGGGTTACACCAGCCGTCGTTGACATACGTGAGGAGTTCTAGATAACCCAGACGGTACGTTGTGTTGTTTCCAGTTCCTTTTATACTTGTCTTTAAGAAGGCTGTCTCATCTCCGTACACGGGGAGTGGGGTCGGCCTGGCGGTTGTCAGTGCACTCGGTTCTATGGACGTCTTTACTGCACCGACGGCGATAGATTGTTTCACTTCTTATGACCAATGGACTGATTGTAAGTGGCTCTGGATAAAAGCGTCACACACACACACACACACACACACACACACACACACACACACAGGCCTGCCTTTACCTGCCAGTAGGCCCTGGGGCTGAGGTCTCGTAGGCCCCCTGAGAGGAGGTCTTACAATTAAAATGTGTAAATGTCATGTGTCTAGAGCAGCGGTTCCCAAACTCTTCTGGCTCACGGCCCTAAACATATTTCTCTCCATCCATGGCACCCCTATTTTTTTAATTTTTACTCTCAACCTCCTTTGTGCCATATTTGTACTTCATGCCATTTAATTTAACCTTTGTGATATGATGGACAGACCATAACTGCTTTTATTATAGGCACTAAGGTGAGGTTTATCTCATTTTCGTTTGTATCATAGTTTATCAACATTATTTTACAATGTTGCGTTGTGATAATGAAGTGTATTGTAAATGTTAACAACAAGCCTTTGACCCTGGCTCTAACTTTAAATTTGGTTTGTCATTAAAGTCAGATCGTGTTTTATTGTGTACTAAAGGTGAGATTATTGTGGTGTGTACTAAAAGTCAGGTTGTTGTGTTGTGTTGTGTAGTGCTGTGTGTCGCCGCACGTTTGCCCTTCACAACTTAAACACGTAGTTAGTTCATTTGCTTTCCCAGCTCCTCTTTGTTTGTGTTGGTAGCTTAGTCACGTCACGTTGTCAACAGTGGGTACATGGAGCACAACATAGTGGGTCATAGCCTGTCCAATGCCCACGCTTATACTCATACTGAGCCAGTATCCTGTGTACTTATACTCATACTGAGCCAGTATCCTGTGTACTTATACTCATACTGAGCTAGTATCCTGTGTACTTATACTCATACTGAGCCAGTATCCTGTGTACTTATACTCATACTGAGCCAGTATCCTGTGTACTTATACTCATACTGAGCTAGTATCCTGTGTACTTATACTCATACTGAGCCAGTATCCTGTGTACTTATACTCATACTGAGCCAGTATCCTGTGTACTTATACTCATACTGAGCCAGTATCCTGTGTACTTATACTCATACTGAGCCAGTATCCTGTGTACTTATACTCATACTGAGCCAGTATCCTGTGTAACTATACTTATGATATACACCTGTGAGAGGTGTAGATAGTGTACATCGTTTTTATCTTTATTTTATTATTTTGTATTTATCTCTTATATCTCTCTTTTGCTCTACTTTTGACTCTTAAGCTGGTGTGTGTGTGTGTGTGTGTGTGTGTGTGTGTGTGTGTGTGTGTGTGTGTGTGTGTGTGTGTGGGTGTGGTACAGGTAAACCATGTCATCCTCTTTAGTTAGTTAATGATTGATGGTTTTACTGGTGGCTGGTGTTCAAAGTCTCCTTCCTCATTCGATCTGTCTTCACTGTCTTCTTTAGAACTGTGTTAGCGTTCGTCTCGGTTCTCAACTCTTACTTTGTGTTTTGGTGAACACCTGAATCTCTTCCTTCGACTGATCTTCATTTCCTTCTGTGCTGTAATATTTTCACACGACAAGGGGCAGGACACGTTTTCATCACGGAGAAGCTACGGTACAGCTCGCTAAATGTCATGTTTTCTTTAGATTATTGGTCGTATATTCTCACTGTATTGATATGTTCTAGATCAGTGGTTCTCAAACTTTTAATACCGCGTACCACCTCAGAAAATATTTGTCTCGGGTTGGTCAACTGTGGTCAGCTGTACAAAGTGGTAGCACTAGAACAGACACAGAGACACACACGCACACAACAAGTGAGAACATTAAGAATAACAACTGTGTACCAATAACCTGTTTGAAAATGTAAGGCTAAATACAAATAATATTGAAAGTTGGCCAGCCCGCTGATAACTGCACTTCCATAAGCCTCATGAGACGGACGCGCCTGCCTCTGCAAACACAGTCCTGCCATGTCTACATGTAGTATACATACACTGAGGTCAGCTTCAGTCTCAGGGGGGTATTCCATCAACCAAGCTAAACGCAAAGCCGGGCTTATTCCGCTTAGCCTGGCTTCTTTCAGCTAGAGTTTCGTTCCATTAATGTGGCTTAAGGGAATCTCCGCTAAGTAACCATGGCAATTTATCCACCCAAACTAACCTGGTCGGGAGCAGGTTAACTGTCAGGCTAACTTGAGCGGTGTTTCAGAGAAATCCATCTGTCAGCAACAATTGTACCATCAGAAGGTTCCGCCAAGCCTAGTCCTCACAATTTTGTCATAAATGTACATATATGAAGTACAAACAGCGTATATTTTCACTAAGGGTCTAAGATTAAATGATGCAAATGAAATAATTCAATGAATTGCTATCTATTATTACTGTGGCTATTTTTTCAACACATTTCTACACTAATCTATGTATTACTGCGTAATCAGGAATCAGAGGCTGGGTGAATGGTCTAGCACTTGTCCTGTGATACGCGCGACCCGAGTTCGCGTCCAGAGCAATTCATAGTATTCTTGGCGTTGGCTTCATTTTGTAATTCCCTTTATTCATTTTATTAAATCCCTAATTAAGAATATTCAAAGAAATGGAAAATAAATGGCATGAAAAGTTATTTGATCTCATTATTATCTCTAGTAATCCTTCCTACTATTACTTGCGTGGGGATTGAATCCCGGACGACCGGGTGCAAGTCCGACACGTTAACTCGAGACTATCTCCCTGATTCCAAATCGATAGTCAATATTAAATTAAAATATGTTACGCTTAATACTACTTATGCATTCAACAGATCGCCGATTTCTGTGCCAGGCAGCCTCCCTGTTTCTATTAATGGTTACGGTGTTCCCTTTTTGAGTTATTATATGCGTGTACTCCTCATAGACCTCCACAAGCAGCTTCTGTTCACCGCTGGAAAAGATCCCGCTCGGTCCTTTTCAGACGTTTAATCCATGATTCGACATTCACGGTTATGGGCTGGTTACATATCTCGTGAATGCGCGTATAGGATGTCTCACAGTAACGGATGTTTGCGCAAAATCAGCAGATTTTGAGCAGTTCTCCAGTGTGCGCGCGGTGCACAGCGCACACAGCGCTCCGGCTCCGTTTGCCTTTTTTTGCGCAGGTGGGGAAACGCAGGAGTAGTACAAGATACACGTGTAGTTTTGTTTTGATGACCTGACGGTGAGTTACGCAAAAGTGCCGTACCAGTTATGTGCACCCCTGATTGTAACCGCGGGTGGAATTGTTGACCGGGGGGGGGGGGGTTGCAGGCGGACGGGATTGTTGACGGGGGGGAGGGTTGGTACGTTGAGAGAGATCTAACGGGTATTTTTCTTTTTTTGGCGTGACATTTGTTGCGTGTGCGTGAGAGAGTGAGATATTTATACTGACAAATCGCATTAAAAAATAAATATAAATATAAAAATTAATTTAAAAAGCGGAATCAATTTGTGGCGCTCGTTGTTGAATTTGTGGCGCTGCACCACACATTGGTCTATGTATGGGAAACACTGGTATGTATGTATGTATGTATGTATGTATGTATGTATGTATGTAGTAATGAATGATATTTTGGAAACTCTTTAGCGTACCACTTAATAACGCATCACGTACCACCAGTGGTACGCGTACCATAGTTTGAGAACCGCTGGGTTAACCTATTCAAGGTTATCTCTATTATGGCTGGGTATTCCCTACAACCTCACGACGTGATACGTATCACGACACAGAGGCCACGATACGATGCGCATCGCGATACACGTTGATTTTGAATAATGACCATGTCCTACACAGAATTTACTACAACAGCTGTTCTTCATTATTCTCTATGGATGGCACAACTTAAAACACTCACAATTCAGGCCCAGAGAGTAAAAAGTAAAAAAAAATTCTAATCCCAGAGTTATTAATATATGCAAATAAAATATACTTTCATTCTTAAACGTAAAATGGCATTTTCTGTTGTCTCTTATGCTTTTAGATTTTTGATGCAACAATAATATTCTGGTTTCACATGACTTTAAGTGCACTTCTATTGGCTGTAGGAATGTCCACCTGACGTACCAGTTATTTTATAAAAAAAAACATTAAATACAGAAAACTGTTTTAACAAACTTCAAAGTGTCCTTGTACTGGCAGCTAAGGCTTCACATGTTTTCAGGTTTTTGTGCAGAAACAACAGTGGATGACCGTGCTCAGGTTCCAGAGCACCTCTCTGAGCTGTAACTATATCTCCAGCAGTGGAGAACTCCCTCTCTGCCGCTTCACTTGTACCTGGGATGCAGAGGGCATTTCTAGCTAAGTTAGACAGTGAGGCAGCCCGGTGCTCCCTCCACCAACTGAGTGGATCCTCAGTAACAGACAATGGCTTTTTGTTTTGCTGTATTGATGCAGTAGCATCTTTATCGATGCGCGCATCAGCAAGGAGTACGTCACGATATACTGCCATATCGATTTTCTTTTAGCACAGCCCTACTCTCTATCCCAGGGTGCGGCTCAGGTCTGTTCAGATTTTGTCATGTCCTTTCATTACATTCCTTGTTACAGTACTTGCATTACATTCCTTGTTACAGTACTACAGTACTTACATGACCAACAGGCTGACAGGCTGTTGGTCATGTTTGATAAAAAAGTACATGAAGTGCTTTGGGGTCAATTCTTAATGTAAACATTAATATTTTTAATGATGCACCAGGTTAGGCAAGGCAACTTTATTTATATAGCACTTTTCATACACAAGGCAGACTCAAAGTGCTTCACATATTAACATTGTCATACAATAAAAAGAAAATAATAGATAAGTAAAACAAAAAAAGAGAGTAAAATAAATAGAAATAAAGGCTAAAGTTAAAAAAGCATTTTAGAAAGTGCAATGTATTTAAGATCAGATCAACAGTCTCTCTGGTATACCCACGTGGTATACCCACTTTCTCTGGGACTCCAACCCGGATTCTAGGACTCTAACCCAGACAGAACTCTGGTCTCAAACCCTTCAAAGTTCATTCAGGTTAGAGGGTTCCCTGTACAATTTACAGCATTAGTTCTATGAGAATTTATAAGACGGGTGAATGAAGCATTCTGATTGGTTCCCAACTGTTGTATATTGAGCGTATAAAGCGCAGCTATGATGCCCATTCAGTTTACAGAGTTCAGTATCACTCCGCGCATAACTTGAACTGTTGTTTATTTATATATAAAGCAATAGCATAGTTCACTGAAGCCTAAAATTATGTTGATTGATGGAGAGGGTGGAAATGTTGTAAAGCAATAGGCACACGGTGAGTGAACTCGATAGTAGGCTAAATTGCCGGGGCCCGCGACCTGAGCTACCGTCTCTAGCCTTCTCTCTGAAGGACGCTACAGTGTGTTGCATAGCAACCGCCGTACACTTTGAAGGCAGCCAGGAGGGACTACTTTTTTGTATTTGTTAAAAAAATGCTTTTCCGACTTTCTCACTTTTTCAAAATTGAGGGTGTCTATGACTTTCATTTCACCATACTTACGTTTTCTAAAAGCAATAGATCACTTCAGTCAGTGAAATGTTCTCATTATACCACAGTTAAGGGGGTCGTCGTCCCTCCACTGCGCGTCGGGACGGACAACGCCCCTTAACTGTGGTATAATGAGAACATTCCACAGTCGTGATCTATTGCTTAAATATTTCATATCCCTAACCAAATATTGGATAGAATCTGATCGAATCTGCAATTAATTGATTCTGGACGTCATGACTATTTGAATAACTTCCAATGTTGTGGTTTTGTGTCATTTGGATACGTTGTATTTGAACCTCTAGTTTGTTTTCAGGGACAGAAAAAGTGCTTCCATGTTAAAAGTGAAAGTGTAGCGTTGTGACACTCGGCTGTTTCAACTTGGCAGAAGTCTGAGACTTCTCACCCTATGCAAACGTTGTTTTTGGACACATACTTATCCCATATTTTAGACAATAATTGATATAAATGTACTTTGAGAATGTATAATTCCTTTAATTTAAATCCAAAGTAACATGACATGGAGGCACTTCACTCATTTATAAACTAAATAATCAGACAAACATTGTAAGGTGAGTCCAAAATATTGACCCCTCATCCTCAGTGAAGCTGTCCTGTCTGCAGGACTTCATGTTGTACCTCCTATTGGATGAAGATTTCTGCTTGAAACAACAAAATATATAACGTATAAAGCACTTGCATTTGAACAAGTTCAAACTGTTATTTTACTATTGTTATCCATGTTTTATAGGAATGGCCTCTGCTACTTCCTGGTCTGAAGAGGACTTCTCCTGTTCCATCTGTCTGGATGTGTTCAACAGCCCAGTCTCCACACCATGTGGACACAACTTCTGTAGAACCTGTATTACAACGTTCTGGGATGACCAAGTCCAGTACAAATGTCCTGT
Organism: Micromesistius poutassou; assembly: GCF_964030765.1. Taxonomy (NCBI): domain Eukaryota; kingdom Metazoa; phylum Chordata; class Actinopteri; order Gadiformes; family Gadidae; genus Micromesistius; species Micromesistius poutassou. The sequence goes on from NC_140294.1 coordinate 7,918,712, forward strand.
TTGCAACGAGCTGTTCCACACAAGACCTGATCTACGGGTTAATACCCTCTTATCAGGGATGGTTGATCGGTTTAGAAGTTCTGCACTAGTCAAAGAGCAGCCTTGTGTTGGACCAGGAGAAGTTCCCTGTGACGTCTGTACTGGGACCCAGCTGAAGGCTGTGAAGTCCTGCCTAATGTGTTTTACCTCTTACTGCCAAACCCACCTGGAGCCTCATCAGAGAGTCGCAGGCCTGAAGAGACATCAGCTGGTCGAGCCTATGGACCGTCTGGAGGACAGGGTGTGTAAGAAACACGACAGACTTCTGGAGCTCTTCTGCCAGACTGAACAGGTGTGTGTGTGTCTGTTCTGCACAGAGGGTGACCACAAGTCCCATCCTGTTGTACCTCTAAAGGAGGAATATGAAGTGAAGACGGCCCAGCTGGGGAAGATAGAGGCTGAAGTTCAGCAGATGATCCAGGAGAGACAACTAAAGATTAAGGACATCAGAGACACAGTGGGAAGTAGCAAAGCAGACGCAGACAAAGAGATAGCCGATGGTCTGCAGGTCTTCACTGCTCTGAAGCGCTCTGTTGAAAAGTGCCTGGATGATCACAACCAAACGGTTAAAGAGAAACTGAAATCCACAGAGACAGAAGCTGAAGGCCTCATCAAAGAGCTGGAGCAGGAGATAGAAGATCTGACCAATAGAAGATCAGAGGTGAAGCAGCTCTCATACACTGAAGACCACCTCCATCTCCTCCAGACCTTCAGATCCCTGAAGGATCCTCCACCTACCAGGGACTGGACGACTGTGGAGGTCCGTCCTCCGTCATACGTTGGGACCTTGAGGAGAGCCCTGGATCAGCTGGAGGAGACACTGAACATGGAGATGAAGAAGCTGCCTGACCTGGAACCAGATTTAAAGAAGTGTAAGTGTTTGTTTAGTTTGATTCATCATTTTGTTTATTTTTACGATGTGCGTGCGTTGTCAGATCATCATCATTACGTGATTGAAGGGTAGGGAGAGGACAGAGAGGCAGTGGATCGGTGGGAGGTAGTAGGCAAGAAATGCAACCCTTATTCAATCAAACAGAGCCTATGCTGCTATCAACCAACGAGGCTGTTTAGGCTTTTAACTATACGTGTCCTACTGTTAATAATAATAATAATAATAATTCATGAAATTGATATAGCGCTTTTCAGTGACCCAAAGACGCTTACATTGTGGAAGACATAAAAAACATGAAAGGTGTCAGGGGGACATGGGCAGGGGCAGGGATGAAGGTGGTCATGGGTAGGGGAGGTCGTAGGCTTGGGAAAAGAGAGAGGTTTTTAGAGTGGATTTGAATGTGGGAAGTGAGGGAGAGTCGCGGACAGGTTGGGGAAGAGAGTTCCATAGTCGGGGGGCTGCCCTGGAGAAGGCTCTGTCACCGAATGTTTTCAGTTTGGAGGGTGGTACGGTTAGAGTGAGAGTGGAGGAGGATCGGAGGGCTCGGGAGGGGCGATGGGGGATGAGGAGGTCAGACAGGTAGGGCGGGGCCAGGTGGTGGAGAGCTTTGAAAGTCAGCGGGAGTATTTTGAAACTGATACGTTGTTTGATGGGGAGCCAGTGGAGAGTGTGGAGAACGGTAGTGATGTGCTCACGGGACCGGGTGTGAGTGAGGAGGCGAGCAGCAGAGTTTTGGACCATTTGGAGTCTATGGAGGGAATGAGAGGTGACGCCAGTGAGGAGGCAGTCGTCAAGACGGGAGGAGATGAAGGCGTGGATAAGGGATTCAGCAGCAGGGGGGGGAGAGGCAGTGTCTGATTTTGGTGAAAGAAGGAGGTCTTGACAATGGAGCTGACATGGGGATCGAAGGAGAGGGTGGGGTCCAGGATAACACCAAGATTGCGTGCCAGGGGGGAGGGCGTGATGGTCGAGGCGTCGATGGTGAGTGAGATAGGTCCAGTTTTATTGAGAGTGGATTTGGTGCCTATGAGAAGGAGCTCTGTTTTGTCGCTGTTAAGTTTGAGAAAGTTGTGGGTCAGCCATGTTTTTATTGTAGAGATGCAGGTTTCGATGTGGGTGAGGGGAGGGTTTTGGGTGGTTTTGGTACTGATGTACATCTGAGTGTCATCTGCGTAACAAGTCGAGATTGAGTTTGCGGATGATGTGACCAAGGGGGAAGAGGTAGCAGATGAAAAGAAGGGGGCCGAGGACTGAGCCCTGAGGGACCCCCTGCGTGACAGGAGAGAGGGTGGACGTGTGGCCAGAGAGGGAGACGAACTGTTGCCTGTCGGTGAGGTAGGAGGTGAGCCAGTCGAGTGCAGTGCCCTCAACACCCTGTTGGCGCAGCCTTTTGAGGAATGGTGTACAGTATCAAAGGCTGCGCTGAGGTCTAGGAAAAGCAGGATGTTGAGGGCACCGCAGTCTGCAGAGGTGAGGAGATCATTGATGACTTTGACAAGGGCAGTTTCGGTGCTGTGAAGCGGGCGGAAGCCAGACTGGAGGGGTTAATAGAGGTTGTTTGACTGGAGGGGTTCATAGAGGTTGTTTGACTGGAGGGGTTCATAGAGGTTGTTTGACTGGAGGGGTTCATAGAGGTTGTTTGACTGGAGGGGTTCATAGAGGTTGTTTGACTGGAGGGGTTCATAGAGGTTGTTTGACTGGAGGGGTTCATAGAGGTTGTTTGACTGGAGGTGGGTGTGGAGTTGGGCGGCGACAATGCGATCCAGAGTTTTGGAGAGGAACGGCAGGTTGGAGATGGGGCGGTAGTTGGAGAGGTTGGCTGGATCATGGGTGGGCTTTTTGAGGATGGGGGTGATGGAGGCAAGTTTGTAGACAGAGGGAACATGACCAAGAGATAGGGACTGATTGAAGAGGGTGTTGAGGTGGGGGATGAGGAGAGGGAGGCAAGCCTTGGTTAGAGTATTTGGGAGGGGGTCGAGAGAGCAGGTGGATGTCTTGGACGCAGTGATGATGTCCAAAATGCGGGAGGAGTCAACAGGGGAGAAGGCAGTGAGAGAAGGGGAGGGTGGGTGGTCAGGGAGGGGGGGGGGATAGGAATGGTGGGGGTGGAGGAGTTACTAACGGCGGCAGACAGGGAGCTGTTGATTTGGGAGATTTTATGGTTAAAGGCGAGGAGGAAAGAGTTACAGAGGTCAGGTGAGGAGGGTGGATTAATGTCCGGCGGCTGGAGCAGTTTGTTGACGGTGGAGAACAGGATGCGGGGGTTCCGGTTGGTGCTGTTGATGAGGGTGGAGAAGTGGGCGGATTTAGCAGCATGGAGAGCGTCACGGTAGGAGGAGATGTGATGTTTGTAGGCTTCGGCGTGAACGGTGAGGCGGGTTCGCTTGCATAACCGCTCGAGTTGGCGGCCAGTCTGTTTCATGGTGCGGAGTTCCGGGGTGTAACAGGGGGCGGAGTTAGTGAATGAGACAGAGGAAGTCTTCCAGGGGGAAAGGGAGTCAAGGGAGTCAGAAAGGATGGAGTTGAGCATGATGGCATAGTCGTCAGGGGAAGAGGGGGCAGAGTCAGAGTCAGTCTGGGGAAGGCAGAGGACATGAGCTGGGAGAGTGAGAGTGGGTTGACTGGTTTGATGTTGCGGTAGGAAATGGAGCGCTTTTTGGGATTATGGGGTGAGGGTAGAGGAGCGGAGAAGAGGATGCAGAGATGATCAGAGAGTGGGAAGGGGAGAGGATGGGGGTTAGATACGGGTAGGGAGGCGGAGCAGACTATGTGGAGGATATGGCCTTTGGTATGGGTGGGGAAGTCAATGTGTTGGGTGAGGTGGAAACAGTCGAGAAGGGAGAGGAAGTCAGATGTCAGTGGGGCGGTCGGCTTGTCCGTGTGGATGTTGAAGTCACTGGTAAGTAGGAGGCGGGAAGAGAGAGAGGACGCAATGGTGAGGAGTTCAGACAGTTCAGAGAGGAAAGATGGGCGTGGCTTCAGAGGACGGTAGATTAGAACAGTGGTGAAAGAGTTGGGGAGGGAGAAGGCAAGGTGTTCAAAGAATGAGATAGATGGGAGGTTGAGGTTCAGTTCAGTGATGGACAGGGATTGTTTATGAAGAACGCCAACGCCTCCCCCTCGGCCAGAGAGGCGGGGTTTGGCAATGTAACTGTAATTGGAAGGAGTGGCTTGATTGAGAGCGTAGAAGTCCAGGGGCTGTTGCCATGTTTCACAGAGGAGGAGCAGATCCATGTTATTGTCCAGTAGCAGTTCAGATATAACGGGTGATTTGTTGGAGAGGGAGCGACAGTTCAGCAGTGCGAGGGAGATGGATGGGGGGCAGGGGAGGGGGAACGGAGGTTAGTGAGGTTGGCAGTACGGCAGGTGGGGGTGACGGGGGGGCGAGAGTTAGTCCAGAGTGAGGGGATGGGTGAGCCATGGGGGAGGTGTTGGTTGCGAGAGGGGCCAGAACCTGGATGGATGTAGCGGCGTCGGCGGAGGATTCCGGCTGTGCTGGCTGCAGGGGCAGCAGCAGCAGAGAGACGATGGTTATTGTTGAGGCGGTGAAGGTCAGCGGCGGTGTAGCTGAGTGGGCCAGAAGTTGGTGGAGTAGAGGAGAGAGTCCTAAGAGTCTGGAGTAGCAGGAGTGATAATCCAAGGTGGAGACGAGACATGACGGCGGATGAAAGAAGGCCGGGTAGTATATTGGTGGTGGCTAGTAGCTGATTGGCTAGAAGCAGGGAGGCAGTGAGTTGTGTGTTGTTGCGTAAGACTTGCGTGGATTTCTGACTAAAACTTTGCGGACGCCAAAATCTGGAAAGCTGATGCTCACAAAAAAATCTGGATGTATCAATCCTTGCGTAAGCACGATTTCACACAGATTCTCTTTGTACATCCCAATTAACGTGAAATTGAGCGCACATGCACAAGCCCGTCTCTCCACCCATTTCCATCTCCACCTGTCTCCTCCCTCATTTAATATGCTAATTTGTATAAATAAACCTGCAGTAGTGCGCTCGTTAGGAGAAAGGAGAACATGGAGAAAGGAAGAAAAAATAACTTTAGTGAATGCGAGGTGGAGGTGCTGATTTCGGAGGTAGAGGCCAGAAATAAGATCTTGTTTGGCTCTCTTTCCTCCGGAATCAGCACCAAAAGCAAAAAACTGGCGTGGGAAAACGTTGCCAGGTCGATCAATGAGGTTGGGGCCGAAAGCCGAACTGTGGCTGACATTTAAAAAAGTGGTCGGACAACGTCCACTATTGTAGTCCACTATTGTAGTCCACTGTTGTAGTCCACTATTGTAGTCCACTATTGTAGTCCACTATTGTAGTCCACTATTGTAGTCCATTGTTGTAGTCCATGAGGGAGAGAGAGAGGCCGTTTCTCAATGTGCGTTCTCGTCTGTACTTGTGTACTTTGCGTTCTTGTGAAACGTCATCAGTCGTAGCCCAAGTACTGTTCCAATTCCAAGTACGCATCAAGTCAAGTACAGTCGTAAAACCCGTGTGTGTTCTCCATGCGTTCTTAAACTGGCCGTTCCACCGAGGACGCATCGGAGGTGACTCGTGTGGACTTGGACCGTTAAATATCCCAGGATGCATTTCGCATTACCATGTTTTAAAATATTAGTATGTAAGCTATAATAATAGGCTATATATAGGAACATTTGACATATATAACAAAAATGTAGGCCTATTCATTCAAAATATTGACATACTATTTTAAAATTAAAGAGGCTGGGGTTTTGTTTAATATAATTTGTTTTTATTGTATAAGTCGCTGATAGAGGAAACCCATCACAACGGCAACGAAAATCTTGGTCGGATCCATCCGATCGTGTGTGTGTGTGTGTGTGTGTGTGTGTGTGTGTGTGTGTGTGTGTGTGTGTGTTCTAATAGAGTCATTTCTCGCTCATTCGTTATTATTATTATATCAATAGTCTACTCTCCAACTACATAGCCAGTTAGGCACGCGCATCTGTACCCTACATATAAAAAGTTGTGTGAATAGCTTATACACACGATAAGCATATCTTTTCATTTATATTCATTCAAAATATTGACATACTATTTTAAAATGAAAGAGGCTGGGGTTTAGTTTTATATCATTAGTTTAAATTGTTCAGTAGTGTATGCCTACATGAGGCCGTAAAGCAGTTAACAGAGCTGAGGTGGTGACGTCACAGGTGCGTACTCGCGTCCTCGGAAGTCTGTACTTGGAAGTCTGGACTTGCCAAGTACGCACTTCCAAGTCCGCGAGTCCGTAGTTTGCGTACTTGGTATTGAGAAACGGCCAGAGACTAACAAAGACCACACTACCCTCCACCACGTGACTTTAACCAGACTCCTCCAGAGTGCTGTGATGTCCACTGATTGCTCAACGAGCAACAGCTGAGGCAAACGGCTAGAGTGAGACCAACTGAAAACTAATCTGAAGTGAAACTAAAACTGTGATTCTGAAAAAAGTATAAATGATATCGAAATTCTGATTAAATACTATCGAAGATACAAATGTGTAGATTTGTTTAATAGTTTGAGTGATGGTAAACGGTTGAATTTTGACCAAGTTATGGTGTGTGTGTGTGTGTGTGTGTGTGTGTGTGTGTGTGTGTGTGTGTGTGTGTGTGTGTGTGTGTGTGTGTGTGCCTGAGCGTCCTCGGATTTAGCATCCTAGCATATCTAAGATGTCAATGCTTCCAGCAGTACTAGTGATGATGATGAGGATGATGATGAAGATGCAGAAGGGTTCAGTAGCTCATCATGTCTTGTTCTCCGTCAGATGCCTGTGAACTCACACTGGACCCAAACACAGCCAACAGACGACTCTCTCTGTCTGAGGACAACAGAAAGGTGACGCTGGTCGGAGCGGACCAGTCGTATCCGGATCACCCAGAGAGATTTGACTCCTGGTCCCAGGTGTTGTGTAGAGAGGCTCTGACTGGCCGCTGTTACTGGGAGGTAGAGTGGGAAGGCTTTGTTGGTATAGCAGTGACATACAGAGGAATCACAAGGAGAGGACGGGGTGGTGACAGCAAGCTTGGAGAGAACAACGAGTCCTGGAGGCTTGTTTGTCATGATGATGGTTACTCTGCCGTGTACAACGGTAGACTGACAGACATACGTCTCCGCCCCGCTGGCTCTACCAGAGTAGGAGTGTATCTGGACCGGCCTGCTGGCACTCTGTCCTTCTACAGAGTGTCCCCAGGTGGAGGAGGGTCCTCAGACACACTGACACACATCCACACCTTCAGGACCTCCTTCACCCAGGAGGACCTCCTCCCTGGGTTTAGGGTATGGTGGGACCGGACCTCAGCGTCTCTGTGTGAGTTATAGTCTCTCTCTCTCTCTCTCTCTCTCTCTCTCTGTGTCCCGTCCCGTTCGGGCCGGGGCCCCGTTTAGGTTTACGTTATGTTTGCGTCAGCGTCAGTTATAGTATGTATAGTTATAGTCTGGGACGGGCGCACACACACACACACACACACACACACACACACACACACACACACACTGCTTTTGCGTCAGTGTCTCTAGGGCAGTTATAGTCTCTCGCTCTCTCTCTTTTACTCTCTGTCTCTCTCTTTTTTTCTCCCTCGGTCTCTTTCTCTCGCATCTTTCCCTCCCCCCCGTCTCCCCCTCCTCCCCCCATCCCCCCCTCCTCCCCCCGTCTCCCTCTCCTCCTCCCCCCCCCCCGTCTCCCCCTTCTCCTCCCCCCCGTCTCCCCCTCCCCCTCCTTTTTATGGGGCTTCCTAAAAGTTGATGATGATGAATCATGAAAGGAAGAGACTTTAAGGATCTCCCATAGGGTTAGCTAAGCAGCTTTTATTAAGATCTCATTTTTAATTTGAAATGTATATTAAATACCTATTGATGGTAAATCACATGTTTTTTTATGCAACTATATATTTGTAATTTTCAGACATAAACATGTTTGTTCTATGGACTATGATATCATCATTTTTGTCCTAATCAGATTTTATATTTCATTCATAATAACCAAGAGGTCTATGGGATAATGTTGCATGTTGTAAATGACTTTAAACTGAATCTTGATTCCTTTTGTTCTGTTGGGAACCAAACGGCCGCAGATGCTCAGTTATTAAAGATAGGCCTACGTGCACACCTGTTTATGGTTAGTAATGTCTGCAGCTTCTATTGTTTCAGTCCTTGTGTTTATTGTGTACATGTAAGGGACTATTTTTCTGTTGTATTTGTTCATGAAGCATAATGATAATAAACAACTCAGTGGATCAACTGAATGTTCTCGTGTGTTCAGCCCATCATCATTCTCCTTTTACTACTAAATAATGTTACATAAGAGCCTTAAGAATAATAATATATTAATCAGAACACCCCCCCCCCACCTCACCATGGTAACACCCCCCACCTCACCACGGTAACACCCCCCCCCCCCCCCCCCCCACCACGGTAACCCCCCCCCATCATTCCCACCCCCCCTGAGTGCAGGACCACCTTGGCTGTTCTACCGTCTGCTTAAGGTCGGTAAAGTGTTCTTATGATGCTCCTGCCGCTGTGCAGGCTCTCTTTGGTCATGGTTATAATATTTATATTGTGGAGCCCACGGGTTCATTTAGTAAGTTACGTTTCTTGTTTGTGTCACAGATCTGGTAGTCTGGTAGTGTTTTTGTGTTCCTTCAATATGTGTTGTATACGTTTGGGTGAACACAGATCTCCTCACACTCCTCTTTTCAAAACAAGGGTCCATTTTGTTAGCAGTGACGCACGTAGGAGGACGGTCTGACGGAGGCTCAGGGGCCGTCTGGCTCCAGGACGCCTACGGGTTAGACAGGGGACACCTGGCATCCAACCCACAACCTTTAGAGCAGGCAGTCACACACCCCCCAGACCACTGGACTGTTGTGGTGTCTGTGTGTCTCTGACCTCCACCCCCTCCACCCTCAGGGTCTGTCAGGGCACCCCCAGCCCCGCTGCAGGGGGGCTCTGCTGGGGGCCGTCTACCGGAGCGACCGGCTGGAGGTGGACCTCCTGAACGCTGACATCACCGCGCACACGCACGCCGCCAGCACCCAGAGCAAGGTGCTGGAGGACGGGTGGTCGGTGGGTTATAGACGGTGGTAGGTGGGTTATAGACGGTGGTAGGTGGGTTATAGACGGGTGGTAGGTGGGTTATAGACGGTGGTAGGTGGGTTATAGACGGTGGTAGGTGGGTTATAGACGGTGGTAGGTGGGTTATAGACGGGTGGTAGGTGGGTTATAGACGGTGGTAGGTGGGTTATAGACGGTGGTAGGTGGGTTATAGACGGTGGTAGGTGGGTTATAGACGGGTGGTAGGTGGGTTATAGACGGTGGTAGGTGGGTTATAGACGGGTGGTAGGTGGGTTATAGACGGTGGTAGGTGGGTTATAGACGGTGGTAGGTGGGTTATAGACGGTGGTAGGTGGGTTATAGACGGGTGGTAGGTGGGTTATAGACGGTGGTAGGTGGGTTATAGACGGGTGGTAGGTGGGTTATAGACGGTGGTAGGTGGGTTATAGACGGTGGTAGGTGGGTTATAGACGGTGGTAGGTGGGTTATAGACGGTGGTAGGTGGGTTATAGACGGTGGTAGGTGGGTTATAGACGGGTGGATGTTGGGAGGGTTGGTAGATCACGGGGTGGATGATGTATGATGGGTGATGATGAATATGAGGATGAATTGGTGGATTGTGACGGATTGTAGACGGACAGAAAAAGAACATGCTTGTCAGAAGTGATTCTTCTTCCTGTCTGGTGAACGACGGTGTGTAGCTGTGTGTGTGTGTGTGTGTAGCGGTGTGTGTGTGTGTGTGTGTGTGTGTGTGTGGGTTGAAGTGAGCTGCTGTCAGTGACTCCTCCCACTCTGGTTTGTGTTCATTCTGGCTCCCCATAAGGTCGTCCCTCTGGCTCTGATCTGTCTGCTGATTGGCTGCTCGGTCTCGGAGGCGGAGTCCCACCTGTTGCGTCAGCCAGTGGTCCGCGAGGTGGTGGGGGCGTGTCTGACACACACACACACACACACACACACACACACACACACACACATCTTTGTCAACTCTATTAAATAGAATAAAGGATATAATGCCAACAATTGCTCTTGGTGTAACATTTTATATATTTATTGTTGCAGTTCTATGTAAATATTGTCTAATAATCTTTGAAATATTCTTATATATAATCAGGGCTGTAGTCAAGACCACCTTTGTCGAGTCCAAGACAAGTCCAAGACCAGGACTAGTGGAGACCGAGTCAAGACCGAGTCCAAAGAGGTTCAAGACCAGGACTAGTGGAGACCGAGTCAAGACCGAGTCCAAAGAGGTCCAAGACCAGGACTAGTGGAGACCGAGTCAAGACCGAGTCCAAAGAGGTTCAAGACCAGGACTAGTGGAGACCGAGTCTAGACCGAGTCCAAAGAGGTCCAAGACCAGGACTAGTGGAGACCGAGTCAAGACCGAGTCCAAAGAGGTTCAAGACCAGGACTAGTGGAGACCGAGTCAAGACCGAGTCCAAAGAGGTTCAAGACCAGGACTAGTGGAGACCGAGTCAAGACCGAGTCCAAAGAGGTTCAAGACCAGGACTAGTGGAGACCGAGTCAAGACCGAGTCCAAAGAGGTCCAAGACCAGGACTAGTGGAGACCGAGTCAAGACCGAGTCCAAAGAGGTCCAAGACCAGGACTAGTGGAGACCGAGTCAAGACCGAGTCCAAAGAGGTTCAAGACCAGGACTAGTGGAGACCGAGTCAAGACCGAGTCCAAAGAGGTCCAAGACCAGGACTAGTGGAGACCGAGTCAAGACCGAGTCCAAAGAGGTTCAAGACCAGGACTAGTGGAGACCGAGTCAAGACCGAGTCCAGGACAGAAAAAACACGTTGTATGCATGACAGTATCAAGACAATCATTTTGGGTTATTATTTGTTGATAATGTCACTGAAATTGTCACAACACCCAGGATTTGAAAGTATAACCATTCCCCTTGATATCATCTAATCTAATCTAAAGAAAACAGAATGACGTATGGTGATACCTCATAATAGCAGTGTAGAACTGATACAAACACCACTCCACTATTACCACTGCTAGGTACTAGTACTGAGCATCTGAGCAACTAAATGACAATAAAGCTTCACTCCAGACTTCACTCCAGAAAGAAGTGACCAGGATTACAAGAGTGTACCTATGGTTGGTTTATGCCTTCCCTGAAATTATTTTTGTATTATATTGTTATTTGGACGTGGGTTAATGGGTTAAATAATTCAATGAATTGCTATCTATTGTTACTGAGGCTACACATTTCTACACTAATCTATGTATTACCGTGTAATCAGTAATCAGCGGCTGGGTGGATGGTCTAGCACTTGTCCTGTGATACGCGCGACCCGAGTTCGCGTCCAGAGTATTTCATAGTATTCTTGGCGTTGGCTTCATTTTGTAATTCCCTTTATTAATTTTATTAATTCCCTAATTAAGAATATTCAAAGAAATGGAAAATAAATGGCATGAACAGTTATTTGATTTCTCCAGTAATCCTTCCTATATTACTAATTGCGTGGGGCTTGAACCCCGGACGACGGGGTGCAAGTCCGTCACGTTAACTCGAGACTATCTCCCTGATTCCAAATCCATGTCAATATTAAATTAAAATATGTTACGCTTAATACTACTTATGAATTCAACAGATCGCCGATTTCTGCTGCAGCGCTGATTATCAAACGCCAGGTGGGTCGTCTGTGACTTCTAGGCAACCCTCATAAAACCAACATTTGACAGAACTCCATTATAAAAACTAACAACATCTGCTAAAGTAAAACATTGAATGATTCCTAAACCGTTCTGTTCAACTGAATCCATTCTGTGGCTGTTGACATTTGTAAGCGGCTGCAAACGGGAACAATCACTTAAGTTAAGTTAATCACTTAAGTGTCCGGCGTGGCTGGAGCCCACGGACCCGCTCCCGAGGGGGGGGGGCACGGATCAGCGCTTCACCGTGTGTGTCGCTCGTTTCCCGGGGCTAGAGTTAGGCTGCGCGTGGTTGTGTGTGTCCGGCGTGGTTGTGTGTGTCCGGCGTGGTTGTGTGTGTCCGGTGTGGTTGTGTGTGTCCGGCGTGGTTGTGTGTGTGTCCAGTGTGGTTGTGTGTGTCCGGCGTGGTTGTGTGTGTGTCCAGTGTGGTTGTGTGTGTCCGGCGTGGTTGTGTGTGTCCAGTGTGGTTGTGTGTGTCCAGCGTGGTTGTGTGTGTGTCCAGTGTGGTTGTGTGTGTCCGGCGTGGTTGTGTGTGTCCGGCGTGGTTGTGTGTGTGTCCAGTGTGGTTGTGTGTGTCCGGTGACACTATGACCACAACAGACGCACAGTCGCGCACTCATTGCGTTTGTTTATTTTATTTTGTTTCCCGTCATAACCATTCCCGGGAATCGGGAAATAGTCTTGATCAGATTTCCCAGGAATCCCTTTTCCCGGGATTAAACCCTCGTTCACACTGCACACGTCCGCCGACGGACGGCGGGGGCTTTTTGACCTCTCCCTGTGTTTTCCCGGGTTGTATTACAAAGGCGATTTCATTGGACAGTGTATTTGCGTATATTTGCATAAGGTGATCTGATTGGCCGACGGACCCACAATGCACTTGGAGAGCATATTGGAGTTATAATTTGGCTAACCCAATACCTTGTTTCAGTATCATCTAGGGATGTCCCCGTACCACTTTGTGACTTCCAATACCGATACCGCAGCTTTTGCTATCTAGCGATAGCGGTCAGTCCGATCCTTCAGTGTGTCCCGTACAGAGACCGATGTGTGGCACAGCGCCACAGAATCAACACCCACCACCACTAATTGATTGCTTTTTGTTTTTAGTTTTTTTGAATGAATGCCGTTGAAACATGAATACCGTTCTGTCATCTCCGCATAGCACTCTTTCTCCCTGTCATTGTCGTTCACACACACACACACACACACACACACACACACACACACAAATACATACACACACACATACATACATACATACACACACACACACACACACACACACACATGCCAGTGGTGCGCAGGTACACTTATAAACAACCCGCACTCGCCCAACGTCAACCAACCCAACCGCAACTCGGACCACGTAGTATTAATATTAACATAATGTACCCGACCCACTTATTGTAGAAGGTTTAGGCCATGCTCTTGATTAGCTTAATCATAGCCTTATTGGCTTACGTAAAACGGACATCCCTGAGTCAGATGCATTTAAAACAAATGATTACAATGTTGATGCAGAGCAGTTTAACTTGAGGAACCTGCATTATTGCATAGCCTATTTTATCCCGTTTCAGCATTCATGCAAAAGTTAGTAATAATAGCTTTCAACATTCACAATAAATACGGATTTCCCACTAGCCTACATAAAATGTAGAAAAAGAAAGTCTTTATTAGCGGACACTCTTAACAATCTGTACATTTAAACCGTTGTTCACCAGGTCAACAAATAGCCTAGGCTTAACATAACGTATTCTAAATAAAACGGTGACCTAAATCAGATCAGAGTTACTGTCACTCTGAATGGACAGCAGACTACAGACTACACATGCAACATTATTCCCATGAAGTTGCGTTCTCTGTGAGGCTTTCGGATGAGATCCAGCGTAAACATCAGAACGATAAGGACACCATACATACTTGGTCCATACTGACATCGTCTTCCAGTGTCCTGAACCAGCAGGTGGATACAGGATCATCTCGTATCTCTTTCTGTGTGGATAATATTAGACCTACTAAGAGGGTGACCATATTTCCTAACAACAAACCCTGGGTAACCAAGGACCTAAAGGAGATTTTGAACAAGAAAAAGAGTCTTCTTCTTCACCGGCTCTGAGGTGGAAAAGAAAGAGGTCAACAGAGAGTTCAAGCGTGCAATAAAAAAGGCCAAATTGAGATATAAAAACAAGGTGGAGAGAACATTTGCCCGGGGCAACCGCCGCACTGCATGGCAGGGCTTTAAATGTATGGCAGCAGTTAACTCCAGTCCTGGCAGTCGCAGACCCATACAGGTTGCAGGCTACAGCCCGACCTCACTACCCAATGACCTGAACATGTTCTTCACCAGATTCGAGAACGATAACAGCTCTGACCTCAATAGGTTCATTTCCTCACTCAAACCTCATCACTGACATCACTATCAGCACTGGGGAGGTGGTCAGCGCTTTTAGGAGGTCCAAAGTCAATAAGGCGCCAGGCCCAGACCACATATGTGGGCGGACCCTTAGGCCCTGTGCTGAGCAACTGGCGGGTGGACTCCTACAACTGTTTCAGTGCTCCATCAACTGCAGCACAGTCCCCCAGTTGTGGAAACACTCCACGGTGATTCCCATACCCAAGAAGGGTACCACCAAAGTCATGTATGGCCTTAGGCCTGTGGCCCTAACCTCGCTGGTAAGGAAGGCCATGGAGAGAGTCATAAAGGACTATATCACCAAGGTAACAGATCCATTGATGGATTCATTCCAATTTGCATATCGGGTGGGCGATTGCAACGGTTGACGATGCAAAAATGTTCATCTTAGACACCATCCACAAACATCTGGAAACTCCAAACTCCACAGCCAGACTATTTGCTGACTTCTCGTCAGCATCCCTCCTCTACATCCTCTACACCGATGACTGTCGGTCTACTCAGCCAAACTGTCACATGGTGAAGTTTGCTGATGACACAGTCGTCCTGTCTCTGCTCTCAGACTCCCTCCATGATCACAGCTCAGCTCTGCAGGAGTTTGTGGAATGGTGTGAGCTATCCTGTCTAGAGCTGAATGCGAGTTAAACCAAGGAGATGATAGTGACCTCCTCCCCCAAGCGGAGGCAGCTGGCTGAGGCAGTCACTACCACCATCCAGGGGAAGCCAGTTGAGGTTGTAGAGGAGTATAAATACCTTGGGACTATCTTTGACAACCAGCTGAGTTTTCCACCAACACAGAGGACATTCTGAAGAAAGGCCCTCAGCGGCGGTCTCTGCTTAGGAAACTAAAATCATTTGATGTAAGTAAGGTCATTCAAACTACTTTTTACTATTCACTCAATGAAAGTGTCGTAACATTTTCCTTCACTTGTTGGTTTCACTCCATTAGTCTTCGAAACAGAAACCGCTTACATCAAACTGTTAACGCCGGCTCCAGAATGATTGGACGCCACCTTAGAGCTCTGTCTACACCATGCCATCAGCAGACCTTGAAGACTGCCTGTAGGATCCTTCATGACCCGTCGCATGTTCTGTCTTCATGGTGTGAGTGGCCCCCCTCAGGGCGCAGCCTGTCCAGGCTGTAGGACCCAGAGGAGGAAGGTGACCTTTGACCCCGGGGCTGTTCTGCGCCTAAACCCCCAGCCCCCCCCCCCCCCCCCCCCCCCACCCCCAAATCCTTGGACTACACCACACAGTAGACTGACTGATGCACTCATCCAATCCCCCTTCCCACTATTTTATATATTGCTATTTATTCATAAATGTATTGATGATGTGCTGTATATGGTGGAATACGCTGCTCTTTGTGCCATTGAATTGCCCCTTGGGGATGAATAAAGTGCTTTGAAACTTGAAACTACGTTGGCAGCTGGAAAGCTTGTGCTGCATCTTAGCACAAGTCATTCATGATGTCTTTGTCTTTTATATGATATAGCCTACTTTATAAATTACAAAAGTGTATTCTGCATCTTTATTTTAACCGACCTGACCCGAATATCATTAAAGTATGAAATTGTTATTTTTGGTGACTCGTAACCGCTCAATTTGGATCAATCCGCATATCACTGATACATGCACACGCACTGGCAGCTGGCAAACGCACAATGCTTGAGGTCTATCAAAGGAAAACCCGGGGACCGCCTTCCACTCCGTCATACCCCCACTCCAACATTGACGTCTAATGGTCGGAGTGGCGGCACTTCCATTGTTTTCAAACGTCCCACCACTCCGACTGCAAACGCAGTCGTTAATTGATGGAATGGGTTATTTCATACACCATCACAACCAACATTTGGAATTAATCAAATAAATTACAGATGACTAATACTGAAATGGCTACTTTATGGTTGAACACATTTGAACACCTTTTTTATGATCCCCCAATGTTGACCTGAAGTTGGCGCCACTGATTGGTACACTGTCGGAATGGAGGTAGCCTACTAAAAGGTGTCGGAATGGGGGCATGTCGGACTGGCGGCATGTCGGAATGGCGGCATGTCGGACTGGCAGCATGTAACCGGGATATTTGGCACAGAGAAGACGGTGGGCGACATCTGGAGTTGACCAAAGGTTAGTGTGATATACTGTGCTCAAACAAACAGCTTCAACAACATGTTTTCTGGAACTCATATACTACGTTTACTTGTTGGGAAAACACCACAACATGTCTCCTTTAAGGATGAACTACTGCCACACCTCTCACATGACTGTTCAACAGGTAGCCCTCATGCGCATGCGACTGATTGGCGACTACTGTTGTTATCACGTGACACGCTGCGCGGATCAGATCGTACGGTCTACATAGATAGATCGATCGATGGATAGATAGAGGTACGAAACAAAACATCACAGCAGTTATAACATATATAACACATATTAACATCAAATGTATAATAACAGAGCAGCTTTGGACTCACCACCGATATCGGGTCGGAGCGTCTTGTCGTACTCCTTAAGTAAGTTGTTGAGGATGTGAGTGGCGTCCGCCTGGTGGCTCCGGGGGGCCATGACCTGACGGACAGGGCCGTGGTGGGGGTCCTGGGGGTCCTCGCTGTGGTCCAGCTGGTCGGAGCTGGTGGAGAAGGAGGAGAAATACATTAAAAAAAACTTGTCTCTGAGATGGTCTCAAGACAAACGTTAGTTATCATGAGACTCATGAGATGGATTCATGTCGCGTGACGGCCTGCAGTAGCGGTGTGTGTGTGTGTGTGTGTGTGTGTGTGTGTGTGTGTGTGTGTGTGTGTGTGTGTGTGTGTGTGTGTGTGTGTGTGTGTGTGTGTGCGCGCGCGCGTGCGTGCGTGCGCGCCATGGATTCGTATCGTGCGCCAAGATGTTCATAAAACGCAAAAAGACAAAAGACGACCCCAATCCAACGTGCAGGAGAATGTTGAACTTTTAAACGCAGGGAAACGCTTGAAAAGGTCAATTCCTCACCGAGCTGCAAGAACGACGAGAAGTAATAAAAGGACGCCCGCCAACTCGTCGCTCATCTTCCCTCCAGCAGATCAGAGTATTCCGTCCTGAGCGTTAGAACGCGTCACACCGCGGCGCGCGGCGGACCCTCGGCTCTCCTCCGCCGTGAGGACCAATAATCCGTCTTCTCAACTTCTTCGTCGTCGTCATCGCCAGCCCTCCCGCACCCCCCCCCAACACGCACACACACACACACACACACACACGCACACGCACACGCACACGCACACGCACTACTTCTCCTGCGTGTCTTTCATCCCAGGTCCACGCAGGTTGGTTCCTTCTTGCTCGTGGACCTTTTAAAGGGTTCGGCGGAAGACCGGCGTTAGGAAAAAGGAATCCAGAAAGAGAATAAAGCTTTCTTCTTCTCCCTCGATGTGGTGGTGGCGCCACTTGAGCGACATGTGGAGCCGTGTAGTCCGCCTGGGAGAGAGAGAGAGAGAGAGAGAGAGAGAGAGAGAGAGAGAGAGAGAGAGAGAGAGACAGAGAGAGAGAGAGAGACACACACACACACACACACACACACACAGAGAGAGAGAGAGAGAGACACACACAGAGAGAGAGAGAGAGACACACACACACACACAGAGAGAGAGAGAGAGAGACAGAGAGAGAGAGAGAGAGAGAGAGAGAGAGAGACAGAGAGAGAGGGGGGGAGAGAGAGAGAGAGAGAGCGAGCTCTTAATGAAGTCTACATCCACTCTGGGCGGTGGACGTTGTTGGACCTTTTCGAACCACACCTGATTAAAGATATGTTCATTAATGAGCGGCCCGTGGGTGTACTTTATACGTTGATCATGTGATGAAATTGAACAAAAAAACAAAACCAATGTAATAATTGGAATGACGTAAAAAAGAGCCTACGGTATATTAAGTAAATCTGTGTATTGTTTTTTGTTAACAGGGACCATGTATAGAACAGGTTCTATACCAGGGTTAGCTGAACAGCTCACCTGGTAGGATATAGTTTGTGCAATAAACCAGCAGACCGAGATGGAATTCCCTTCAAACATTGTTTGAAGGGCTAGTGCACCCCCTGGCGGTATAAGGAGGCGTTACACTCGCTCACCCACCCACAAATATCGATCTTTACTACAAGGGTAGGTAGACTCTCTCTCTGTCTCTGTCTCTCTCTTTCTTTCTCTCTCTCTCTCTCTCTCTCTCTCTCTCTCTCTCTCTCTCTCTCTCTATTCCATTCAATTCAAAAAAGCTTTATTTACATGAGAAATATACATTTGCATTGCCAAAGCAGGTGAACAATAAAATAAAAAGGGTTAGAAAATAAAATAAAAAGGTAAAAAGGTCAGGCATATAATATCTAATATAATAAGTAGGCTATAAAACGTTAAATACAAAATATATATACATATCAAATAGTATGCTATAAAAGTACTGTAATGACCTCATCTGTGACTTAGGAATGTCCAATCACAAGTACTTGTTCAACATTTATTGTTTCCAGCCTGGTCACTGTATGGCCGTAACCAACGCACACCACAACACACACAACCAGCGGTCCATCGGAACACACGCCCACGGCGCGCTGAGCGCTGCATTAACGTCCTGCTAGTTGGTTCATGTAGATGTTGAACAGGGTCGGACTCAAGCTGCATCCCTGTCTCACACTCTGTGGGAAGAAGTCTGTGTGTTCCTATCTTAACGGCACATGTGTTGTTTGTGTACATGGACTTTATGACGCCGTAAGTTTTTCCTCCAACACCTCTTTCTATTCATTTAAACAACAGACCATCATGCCAAATTGAGTCAAAGCCTTTTTTTTAAAGTCTACAAAGCAGGAGAATAGTTTGCTTTTGTTTTGGTTTGATTTGGTAAGAAGCAGATTTGGTTTTTGCTTATGGCATTATTGTCAGTCAGGAAGTTAAGGAGTCTGCTATTTATAATCATACATATCATTTTACCGAGGTTGCTGTTGACACAGACCCCTCTGTAGTTATGAGGGTCAAATTGATCTCCACTTTTGTGGATTGGGCTAATCAGTCCTTGGTTCAAATATTGGGTAAGATCCCGGAGCTAAGAACAGTGTTAAGCAGTTTTAGAATTGCCAGTTGGAATTTGATATCTGTATATTTAATCATTTAATTTAGAATACCATCAACACCACAGGCCTTTTTTAAGTTTAAGGGAACTTATTTTGTCCTGTAGTTCTCCCATAAAGACTCATTCAACCAGAAATAAAAATAATGATTTATTACAGCGACATGATAAAACTTTGCATGAAGAGTCTTTGGCGTAAGCCCCGTCATGGACCCTGGTTGGCGTGTGGACTCGACGTGTCCTACCAGGACTGGCAGGGGCGGAGCCTTCCCCTGCGCCGTAGACTGGGGCAGACCTGGTGGTGGTGGGGTGGAAGGAGGTGCGTCGAATGAGATACCTGAGCACGGAAGAGGTGTGTTAGACAGCTGTTAAATAGTAGGTGCAGGCCGGTGATTGGTTAAGCAATTAACCAATGAGAGTAGCGCGCCAGAGTCTGAGTCCTCCTGGTAGAACTTGCGCTAAAGCTTACATTTCTCCCATAAAGACTCATTCAACCAGAAATAAAAATAATGATTTATTACAGCGACATGATAAAACTTTGCATGAAGAGTCTTTGGCGTAAGCCCCGTCATGGACCCTGGTTGGCGTGTGGACTCGACGTGTCCTACCAGGACTGGCAGGGGCGGAGCCTTCCCCAAAAGAGGAAATAACCCCATGGGATTAACATTAAGAGTAAGTGATAACTCGGCATGACCTGTCAGGACTGGCAGGGGCGGAGCCTACCCCAAAAGAAATGGGATAAGACAAAAATAAACAATGAGATGATACATACCCGCCGTAGAGAAGGGGCAAGGACCCGACCTAGATAGATAAACAACGCACCCAATGCACAACGCATAATTAGAGACAATCATATTACCCATAAAACACAGTTAGGTTTAAACCGTCTACATGAATGGTGAAGTTAGTACACCCGCTGGGGTTGCTGCAGGCAAACCTTGAGTGTTTGTGTAAGACCACCGACGTGGACTATGCGCTCACCGGGGTTGCTACGAGCAACTTCGAGTGTTTGGAAATGAACCACCGACGTGGTCTATGCGCTCACCGAGGTTGCTACGAGCAACTTCGAGTGTTTGGAGATGAACCACCGACGTGGTCTATGCGCTCACCGGGGTTGCTACGAGCAACCTTGCGGGTTTAGAAGTAAACCACCGACGTGGTCCGCACGCTTGCCGGGGTTGCTACGAGCAACCTTGAGTGTTTAGAAGTAAACCACCGACGTGGTCCGCACGCTTGCCGGGGTTGCTACGAGCAACCTTGCGGGTTTAGAAGTAAACCACCGACGTGGTCCGCACGCTTGCCGGGGTTGCTACGAGCAACCTTGAGTGTTTAGAAGTAAACCACCGACGTGGTCCGCACGCTTGCCGGGGTTGCTACGAGCAACCTTGAGTGTTTAGAAGTAAACCATCGACGTGGTCCGCACACTTGCCGGGGTTGCTACGAGCAACCTTGCGTGTTTAGAAGTAAACCACCGACGTGGTACGCACACTTGCCGGGGTTGCTACGAGCAACCTTGCGGGTTTAGAAGTAAACCACCGACGTGGTCTGTGCGCTCGCCGGGGTTGCTAGATAGATACTTCATTGATACCCGGGGGGAAATTCGTTGGGAAAAGTACGCATGACATGCCGTGAGGAGGGAGGATGCCAGAAAGGAGGCAACCCCCAGACTATGCTCCTGTGGGGAGTACAGTGTGGGGACAGGAAAATACACCTCAGCAACATGAGCACATAGTCAATACACTTACAACATGAAACACAAGACCTGCCACAGGGGAGGGGGGGGGAAGGTGGGGGTTAGGGGGCGGGATAACCCGGTGCAGGCGAACAGCCCTGCTCCTTTGCAGCCAGGAAACCAGCGCAGGCCGCGACCCTTGCTAGACTAGGGGGGAGAACAAGGGGAACAAGGCAAAGGCGTGAGATCAACCTGCCATCAACCAGTCCGTACGTAACGAAACATACGGGACCGAGAACAGGAAGGTTTCTACGAGCGACCTTGAGTATTTAGAAATAAACCACCGACGTGGTCTATGTACTCACCGGGGTTGCTACGAGCAACCTTGAGTGTTAAGAAGTAGGCCACCGACGTGGTCCACACACTCACCGGGGTTGCTACGAGCAACCTTGAGTATTTGAAAATAAACCACCGACGTGGTCTATGCGCTCACCGGGGTTGCTACGAGCAACCTTGAGTGTTTAGAAGTAAACCACCGACGTGATCCACACACTCGCCGGGGTAGCTGCGAGCAACCTTAAGTGTTTAGATAATTTGCCACCGACGTGGTCAAAACTTGTACGTAAATAACAGTAATACCTGCCGGATCTTGCGTGAGAATCAAGCAGCCTAAGTACCACCACCACCACCAGTAATTGCAAACATGACAAATACCTTGACTGATTACCCGATTTTAGAGAGCGTAGTTTGTGCTTGGCGAAAGAATCTCGAATCTGTTCGGATGTACGATTCGTATGCTGTGGAAGACCACCTTCCCAATCGTTTGATTGAGGAATCGGACAGCCCTTGCTCCGCGGCTGTCGTTGCTGCTCCTATCCGGAAGGAGTGACCCGTATAGAGGGGAGAAGGTAGTCCACAGTCCTCCACCACCTTAGCGAGATGTATCCTGAACCACTCCTTAGTCATTGGCGAGCCGTTAGGCAAAGTGAACAGAGGTGAATCAGGGGACGTGCATTGGCGAAGCTTGAGGTAGTGAAGCATGGAAGCATAAGGACAGAGTGAATCATTAATTCTCGAAATTATAATAGTTACACCTGCCCCTAAGCTATCGCTTTTAGATTGTTTTAAGAAGATGGAAAAATGTCTTGAAGAGAAGGAGATGTCGGAGAAAGACAGGCCCTGTGTAGGAGAAAATGTTAGAGTGGGTGACGTGAATTCCCCTGGGCGCATGAAACCGTAAAATGCTGTTAGAAACACAGCTTCTAGTAGAGCGTTAAAGTACAGAGAAAATAACCCAGCTCTGAGAGAGCGCACCAATCTCTCCAGGATAACGAGGGTGATGGGGGAGCGTTTGTCTGGAACTTTTGGCAGAGACTTAGTAATACCTTTTAGTAGAAGACGAATTGCGGGAGTCGAAAATAGACTGGGAAAGCCGGGATCCTGGCACCTTGCGTAGAATTGGATGCCAGCTAAGTTTTTACGGATGGAGGATAATTTAAGGCTGCATGATTCGAAGCAGTGAACTATAAAAGCGCAGACGATGGGAATTGACATTGGGAAAGCTGGTACGTGCAGAGAAATGCAAAATAGATTAAAACGAGACCATGCGGAGCTATAGGCTTTAAGGGTGGAAGGTGCTAAAGCTTTGGACATATATATACTAGCAGAGTCTAGCAAAGAATTTAAACTGATCCCTAGACCAACAGCAGTTCGTGGAATGGTGGGCAGCGTAACGGGTCCGAGTTCGCTGCGGGGCATAGGCGTCTGAACTCCTGAAAACGAAAGCGAGAGAGGGAGTCAGCTGCAGCATTAAAGTGACCAGGTATATGTTCGGCGTTAAAGATGAAGTTGAGAGTGACAGACTGCCATGTAATGCGTCTGAGTAGGGACATGATGGTAGGGCACGGTGAGTGCTTTTTATTAATTATTGCCACCACTGCTTCATTATCGCAGACCATAGTAATGCGTTTACGACGCCATTCTTGGCCCCACAAGACGCTAGCGATCGCTATGGGGTAAAGTTCAAACAGGGCAGAGGACTCGGACCCGAGAGCGAATGTGCGGAATTCCGCTGGCCATTCATCGGCGAACCATTGCCCTTGGAAGAAACCCCCGAACCCGATCGAGGGGGCCGCGTCGGTGAATAGTTTGAGGGAATCAGATGATTCGGGGGCGTCGTTATAGAAAAACGATATGCCGTTCCAATTGCGAAGAAGGAGCGACCAGAATTTGAGATCAGACCTACAGCCTTCGTTGAGGTACACTATATCGTTCAAATTTGGGACGGAATGGGCCAGGGTTAGAAGGCGAGAAATGAAGGAGCGACCTTGCGGTATAATGCGCATTGCAAAATTAAGGTGGCCTAGAAGTGAGAGAATTTCGCGTTTAGTGACACCAGCAGATGACTGGAAAGAATCAGAGATGTGTCTGATTCTCTGCAGTTTCTCGTCGGGAAGGGATGCTTGCATCGAGCCAGAGTCCAAGCGAATCCCTAGGAATTCGAGCGAAGTGACTGGGCCCTCTGTTTTCTCTTCGGATAAGGGAACGCCGATATCACGAAAAACTCCTTTTAGAGTATCTAAAACGCTGGTTTGGACTGAAGGAAAGTCTATTAGCAGGAAATCATCCAGCAAGTGCAGGACGAATGGCAGCCTACTCACGTTCAACAGGATCCAGCACAGAGCCTCGGATAGCAGGTTGAAGAGGTGGGGACTGCTCCTGCATCCAAATGTTAGTCTGACCGCAAAATAGAATTTGGCCTGCCATTTCACTCCGAACAGCGGCCAGTCTGCGCGGTGAATAGGCATGATTTTAAACGCGTCCGTAATGTCAGCTTTAGCGAGCCAAGCATCCTTTCCTGCGATTTTTATCAGCGCGATTGCGTGGTCGATGGTGGCGTAATGCAGGGAAAAAGGTGCTGAAGGGATACATTCATTTACGCTAGCGACGGTGTCGGAGTGGGGAGAGGACATATCGAAAATAAGACGTTTCTTTCCTGAATATTTCCGAGTGGCAACGCCTAGCGAATTAATGCGAAACGGAGAGAAGGGAGGGGAATCGAATGGGCCAATAACATAGTTTTTATTAACCTCTTTGGCCAGAAGACCCGACACGACATCGGGTTCAGCCAAAGCTGATTGAAGGTTTTTAGCCACATGATTAGAAGACAAGGAAGAGAGGACTCCCACCCGAAACCCTTGTGAAAGGCCCGTGATGAGGTGGTTCACGAAACAGGGGTCTGGATGGAATGCTAGAAATTTAGATAATGTAGGCACATTAATAGGTGTAGAGGGATGGATTTTTAAAATCTCTTGTAGGGTTGGGCCTTCCCTTTGTTTGCCGGCCTTTGACGCCGGGGGCAAGTGGATTTCGGGTGTGGGTCCTTGCAAATGCTACAGATATGGGAGAATTTACAATTAGGAAATGAGCAGACAGCTTCGTTGAAATTATTACAAATTGCTATTCCGTTAAATTGGACAATAGGCCGGCCGAGTCGATCTTGTTGACGGCTTACGTGTTCAGCGACGTAGGCAGGAGCCCGGGTGGGCGGGGTAGATCCGGTTAATGGGCAGAGCACGGTTGTGTGACCGTGGGAATCGCAGACGCCGCACGCTATGGCTTTAAAGCCACCGAAATGACGGAGCAGCAGCTCCGTGTCCATAACGGACCAGTCAAGTCTTACGTTAGCCGTAATGATGCATTGGGCTGACTTAGCTGAAAACGCTTTATGATATTCATAAAACAATGTTCCCCCATAGCGCTGGTGTAGTTCGGCGACGATAGCGATGTAGGCATCCAGTTCGACCCTTCTTTCGGGGTAAACTTGGCACAGAATGTCTCTATAAATGCCAAACGTGATGACAAACTCACCAAAAGACAAGTTACGCGTAATCCTAGGATCGCTAGTCTTTAAGAGCACAGACACATCGCCGCATTCGACCCATTTGCGCTCGACCGCGGGTGAGGGTAGCAGTAACCCGGCTAGGTTAACGTCTTTCCCCTGGAGAATATTATTTTTTGTAAGCTGGGTAATGTTTGCCGCGGCGGGCGTAATAAATGTCCTACCGGGATGGAGAACTGGTATGGCTGATGATAGAGTAAAGGATATAGGAGCTGGGGCGGCTGCCGCGGAGGCAACAGCCGGCTGGAAGATAATCCCCGCGGCTGGTGCGTTGGTCGTGATGGCGGAGAGAGCCGATGTCGATGGTTCCGAAGCGTAGACCTCGGGCAGGAGATAGGAGGGCGCCATAACGCCCGCCGCCGCCGCGTTGGGAGCTTAGGTTGGGGTTGGTTTCTCGATAGAGCTCATCCTGGTATCGAGGCTCTTTGACGGACTCGCTGAGGGTTTGAAGAACTTGGACCATATCTGAAATGAGGACCTGTGGAACGGTGGATTGCTGATCCTGGGGTTCTGGGACGTGCACTTTCCTCATCCGTTTGGTCGGGCCGGGAGTTGCAGGAGTCATTGACCGTTTCCTGCCGGGTTTCTTACTTTTGGCCGCGGTGGCAGCAGCAGCAGCAGCAGCAGTGACAGCATGAGCGGTGGCGGCCGCGGTGGCCGTGGCGTCCGGGGCAGACGCTGGGGAGGGAAGTGCGTCCGGAGGAGGAGGGATTCCAGGGTTCGCCAGGGAAGTAGAGGCTTTTTGGACGATCTCCTCCCTTGTTAACCCGGGTTCGACCGGGACGCCTTGTAGAATGAGTAATTCAAGTAGTTTTCGCGTTGGCCAGGATGCCCAAGAAACTGATTTAAGCTGAATCCTGGAACTCCTGCGCGCGATATCGGGAGACTGAGGAATAACCTCGTCTTCAGATAGTGAAAGATCGAACTCGAGATTAGAACGTGTAGTTGACATCTTGAGCTGCCAAGGTAGCGCGGTGACTTGCGTCGAATGAGATACCTGAGCACGGAAGAGGTGTGTTAGACAGCTGTTAAATAGTAGGTGCAGGCCGGTGATTGGTTAAGCAATTAACCAATGAGAGTAGCGCGCCAGAGTCTG
>NC_140294.1:7949525-7988428 GCF_964030765.1 Micromesistius poutassou
AACAGCATTTTACGGTGCCAAACCTGAGCCGACAAATAAACGATCAAACCATTTTTTGCATTTTTGGACTGTTGCAATAGCGCCAACTTTAGACTGATTTAGATACAATTTGGACAGTTTCATCTTGACCCATGTACCTTTGACTATCCCAGGTTTGATGGTGATTGGGTTAAGTTAACCCTGACTTTTGACGTTAAATTTTGACAATTTTTGAGGATTTTGAGCCTCTAGCAGCCATGTTGTTTTGCCAATCACTTTCATTTCACTTAGCTGGAACTTTGGGCCCAACAGCCACGAAGTTGGTCCCACTCAAAGCAAACATTGTGTCTATGAGCTGTGGTGTTTTTTGTGACAGGCCACACCCATTTCGATGCCACGCCGTATTTGTAAATATGTTGACTTTATCTTGTTCAGAATTTGACATTTGCATTGGAGTCAAGATCATAGGAGTCCAACTTGATGTTGATATGAGCATTTAACTATTTTTGTGTTTTAAACCACGCCTCTTTTAGAAGTCAATGGCTCATGGGTGCTTTAAACTTTATTGTACAGACTCATGCGGCAAATCTAGGAACCGCAAGTCATAAGTTCTTGAGGCATATTTGTCCAGCCTGAGGATATGCACGTGTGAACAAAGTTTCATGAGTGTAGGTCAAACCGGATACGAAATATGCTTGTGCAAAGTTTGCATTTTTGGGCAGTTAGTATAACGCCACCTTTGGGCCAATCAGTGTAATATTTGCTCTCTGTTAATCTTGGGTCAACCTCTACAGGTCTAGTAAATTTCATAAAAAGCGTGCGAGCGGTTTAGACTGTGTAATGCAAACGGGGCGGAATAATAATAATAAAACTAACAATTACAATAGGTTCCTCGCACTTTGTGCTTGGCACCTAATAAACGTCCATGCTAATAATCGCCCACCCTACTGCCCAGAAGAACACTTTTCGTTCTCCCTGATTGTCTGTGTAAATATTTGCTCTGTACACCTAAGATCCATCATGCACACTAACAGTGATACTTAGCTATTAAACCAGCATTTTTACCCATGTCCCTGTCTCTTCTAAGAGATAGGAAGAGACAGAGACACCGTTAAATATTATAGTCAGAGTAAACATTTTCAAAATCAGCTACTAACCCATTGGTGTTTATTTTTGGATTGTGTTATTTTTTGTAATGTACATATTAGTTTGCAACTGTTTCTATTTTTTGTGGGAAATTTGAGTCCCCTCTCTTTTTTTTCTATTCGGCAAGTGGTTCCCCTAAGAGGGTTAAAATCCGCCATGACGGTGTTGAATTTAGACGTGTAGGAATCTGGAATAACCAGAAAAGATTATTGAAAACCTGAAATCGGTCAGTTCGACTTATATGGTTCGAACTTGTAAATATGTGTTTAGTTATGATGAATATTATTTTTTGTGGTGTACGATTGTCCATGTGTTGTAAACCTGAAATCGGTCAGTTCGACTTATATGGTTCGAACTTGTAAATATGTGTTTAGTTATGATGAACATTATTTTTTGTGGTGTACGATTGTCCATGTGTTTTTGTTTTTAAGATTGTTGTTTTTAAGATTTTTTAAGATTGTTTTTAAGATTTTGTCTCCCACTAAGAAGTGGGACAAGGGTACTTCTGGGGGTTATCGATTTACGACCCCAGGTGCGGCCAAAAATGTATAGTCAGAAAAAAGAGACACGCAGAGAAACAAAGGTAGTAAATCAGAGGAGAAAAACTTTAGAAGATCACAGAAGGTGAGGAAAGCACCAAATGGTGTTTCAGGTGTAAACTCTTTTCTAGTAAAGGGACACCATGATCAATACGTCCCATGGTAATCGCAGAATTTAGGGGTTATTATCTAGACTCCATAACGTGAACAATTAGCATATAAAGTTGTCCATAGCACACACACCGCTCGTCCACAGAAGTCCAGGGGTCAACCAGCGCTGGGGACTCTTAGAGTTCAGGGAAAATCCTCTCTCACCAATCTGAGCAGAAGGACCCGCCCCAAAAGGACTCGGGACGGCGGAGTTAATGCACAGTTCAACATATCACAAATATCATTGATATCACATTAAAAAAAAAAAAAAAAAAAAAGGTAATAGGAAAAGTCACACTGGAAAGGATAATTGAATAAAAATGGGTATGACAATTATGAGACTGAAATACATATAATAAAAAGTAAATCTAAAACTGTACAAGTAGAATTACTTGTCAATTAAATCAATTAAAATCTAGAATCATGGTCGAGTAACTGCTATCTGTTAGGAAGTGATCCTACATGCTATGTTCTCAATTTCAATTATCATTTAATGCTCATGGAGTTAACTTGGAGTTAACCATGAGCAAGGAGGGAAGTAGTGAGACTAATCAAACTTTTGACTCAATTGAATTGTGTAGAACAATACCACTAACACTAATGAGTTCTCACATGCAAGCTAACAGAATGACTCATCTAACCTCGCATGAAATATTTACTGGTTGATCCATGCCTTCAACTTCATTTCAAGGATCCCATAAGGGACTTCCGTTAAAGCAATTATATAGAATTAAGAACAATATGTTTGACGACTAACTGCTGTACATGAGTTTGTATTCCAACAAGAGAAAAGCAGAACCTCAAAGCCAGACGAGAACCCACCAAGGGGAGTGGAGCCGGGTGACCAGATCTACCTAAGGGTTTTCAAGAACAAACCCAGGAGAGAAAGACCATACAAAGTCATCAGAGCAACGCCAACAGCCATCCAGGTGGAAGGAAGCACCACATGGACCCGATAGACCCGGAGAATACAACGGAAGAGAATCAGCCGTGGCGACCCGTTCCGCCTGTTGCTGAGGGGTTGACACTGTAACCGTGGAGCCTTCCCTTCTGGAAGGTTAGACGCAGAGGTGTAGAAGAACGACCCCAAGAGGCATAGAGGCACGGGCGCCACACACAGACGATGGCTGATACCACCTCCGCCCAATGCACAAGCTCTCTCTCTCTCTCTCTCTCTCTCTCTCTCTCTCTCTCTCTCTCTCTCTCTCTCTCTCTCTCTCTCTCTCTCTCTCTCTCTCTCTCTCTCTCTCTCTCTCACAGTCACCAGACTCACTCTCTCTCTCTCTCTCTCACAGTCACCAGACTCACACACTCTCTCTCTCTCTCAGTCACCAGGCTCACACACAGCCTCTCTCTCTCACACAGTCACCAGACTCACACACAGTCTCTCTCTCTCTCTCTCTCTCTCTCTCTCCCCTCACACACAGTCACCAGACTCACACACAGTCTCTCTCTCTCTCTCCCCTCACACACAGTCACCAGACTCACACACAGTCTCTCTCTCTCCCTCCCCCCTCACACACAGTCACCAGACTCACACACAGTCTCTCTCTCTCTCTCTCTGTCACCAAACTCACACACAGTCTCTCTCTCTCTCTCTCTGTCACCAAACTCACACACAGTCTCTCTCTCTCTCTCTCAGTCACCAGACTCACACACAGTCTCTCTCTCTCACACACACACACACACCAGACTCACACACAGTCTCTCTCTCTCACACACACACCAGACTCACACACAGTCTCTCTCTCTCACACACACAGGCTCCCTCTCTCACACACACAGTCTCACACACAGTCACCAGCCTCACACAGTCTCTCTCTCTCACACACACAGGCTCCCTCTCTCACACACACAGTCTCACACACAGTCACCAGCCTCACACAGTCTCTCTCTCTCACACACACAGGCTCCCTCTCTCACACACACAGTCTCACACACAGTCACCAGCCTCACACAGTCTCTCTCTCTCACATACAGGCTCCCTCTCACACAGTCACCAGCCTCACACAGTCATTGTCACACACACAAAAGACGATGACTGATACCACCTCCAGATGCATGGGATCCGTCCGGACCCCAATGCACAAAGATGCAACAATAACGGAAGTAACCACGTTGGCATACTTGTTACGGAATAACAACAATATTTTAACTTGATTTGCCATTTAAAGGACTGCAGACAAAGTGAAGACTCATTCTACAAGACTGAGAAATATCTGTGTATATCAACTGAGCCTACAATATACTACCGCGGCCCCAGTGCCTTCAAGGTATGAAAGCAGACGTCATAGTTCACACATCCTGGGTACAAGGAGGGATACTATCCCTGTGCAAGCAGATAAATGGGAAGTAGAAACAGGGGGACATAATGTAAATATACGGTTAAAATGGTTGAATTACACGGCACAAGCTCAGGGAAAGACCGACTGTATGATCTGCGCTGAAGGACGACCCACTCTAACCACAGCTCCCGCTAGGATTACCCTGTTTAACTCAAAAGAAGGGTTTGCATGTTTACTAGAACTGTTTGTAGACGGCCACATCACTGGGTGTATGACTAATGTAAAAGGCTTATTAGATATTATGTATCCTGAGACCCTAATTAGGGCTATACCCCCAGCTTCGAAGTTAATCTTACTCCTGGCTACCATTGCATCCAAAGTAATGGCATAGGTAAGAAAGTGGGGTCCCTTCCTCCTGAAGTATGTAACACCACTAGAGTGATAGATCTGTTATCTAATATGGCTCATGCTCATAGTGACATATGGTGGTTCTGCGGAGGACAAATCATCAGAGGGTTCTCCCCATAAATTTCTCAAGGACATGCACTGTAATTCAACTTGCCTATGCCTATCTATATTTTACCAGATAGCAAACATGTGATGAATCTCAAGATATGGAAGAATAGAGACTTCCCAAATTTTATTCGCCAGAAACTAACACTGAAACCGGTCTCAGAAAGTTTAGATAAAAATATTTACATAGACTCCATAGGTGTGCCCCGAGGCGTCCCCGAAGAACATAAAACTCCCAATCAAGTAATAGCAGGATTTGAATCTATTTTTGTTTGGTGGGCCACCATTAATAAAAATGTTGATTGGACAAACTATATATATTATAACCAACAGCGGTTTGTCAACCATACCACCGAGGTGATTAGGGGAATATCAGAACAATTAGATGCTACCTCTCGTATGGCCTATCAAAACCAGTTAGCATTGGACATGTGGACGGCTGAGCAAGGAGGGGTGTGCCAGATGATAGGAACAGCATGTTGTACTTATATCCCCAATAACGCAGCTCCAGATGGGTCAGTGTCCAGAGCGCTGGCAGGCCTACAGGCCCTCAGATTAGAGTGGGTGGAGAACTCGGGCATCACTAACCCTATCACCGGGTGGATGGAGAACATACTTGGTAAATGGATGAGTCCAATTCACTCAGTCTTCATGATGGGAATAGTAACAATAACCGTGTTAGTTGTTATTTGTTGTTGTTGCATTCCTTGCATACAAGGACTACTGAATAGGTTGATCACCACAGCAGTGAGTGCTTCAAGACTGCCAGATGTCTTACAGGCTTATGTAGGAATCGAACCTACTCCGGAGACAATGAGTGAACAGCAACCCGAAGGGCCCGATGTGATCAGATTAAATTACATAGAATAGTCCCCGGTTCCCAGAAGTTATGTGCATGTATCTAAGAGAAGCAATATACCTGGTTTACTTGAATGAGGAAACATTGAACAAACCCATGAGAGTCATGTTTACTATTACAAAATGTTGTTTAGATTTAAATGTAAAATGTCCAAAACTCTACATACATAAAGCTCACTGAGCCATTCAAACCTATGCATACTCGAAGGAAAATTTAAAATTGTGTTACTTTTTATGTTCAGTAGATTTTCATACATGCTGAAAAAATTGTGTTACTTTTTATGTTCAGTAGATTTTCATACATGCTGAAAAAATTGTGTTACTTTTTATGTTCAGTAGATTTTCATACATGCTGAAAAAATTGTGTTACTTTTTATGTTCAGTAGATTTTCCATACTTACTGAAAAAAAATTTTTTTTGTTTGTTTTGTTTTGTTTTTGTTATATTCGGTAAATTTTCAATGCATACTGAAAGGGTATAAATTCTGTGTTATGACAAACAAGTGAATTTAAAAAAAAAAGGGTTTAACCATTTACCTATGCTGCTCAATTTTTTGTAATGTTGAAAGTATGTGAATTTAATTTTGTTTTATGCCTAGAAGTGTTTTGACAAAGTTTCCATTGATGAATACATATGTGCCTTTATGATTATGCCTTTATGACCATATGACGTACTGATTGTATTGTGTAGTGTTGATTATGTTGATGATTGTTCCATGGTAACCAACCCATGGGTGTGTACATATTTTCTCTTTTGCTTTTTACTCTTGTTTTTTATATATGCTGTTGGTAATATTAGTAGTTTGTAGAATGGTCATCTGAGATGACCAAGGAGGGAATTGTGACATTTTTTAATTGTAATATTCCCTAGCGATACATTTTTACTGTAATACTCTCACTTAGCCATATCCAGTAGCACCAAGCATAGTTTAGAGGTAATTTCCCCTCCTAATCGCCTGAGGGCAGCACTGAACACAATTGATAAAGTTATAAAACATTTACACTAGGGGCAGCAACGGACACACACAGGAAGTGAGAAAACCCAAAGAAGAACACCTGGGATACATAAACTCAGACTCCGCCTTTGGAAGGGAGAATCTCTCAGCGGCGTATCTTCCTGCATGCTAAGCTCTGAGACGCTCCGCGCGTGTTATTTACGATCCCTCTCCTTTTGTTCCATAGACGATAGACAATAGACCAATAACCTTAACCAAATAAAGTGAGTTAAAAGCGATCCTGTCTCGGCGGCCTTTCCTGGACCAAAATCCACAACAGTCTCATGATAATGGAGACTGGTATTGTGGTTGTCTGGGTCCCTATGTTTCTGATCTGACAGGTTTCTCAATGTTTTCCTAGTGTTTTTGCATTCGGCGTCTAACCACTTATCGTTAATGTTGTTTTTGTTCTTAGTGTGAGACCTTCAGGTTTGATTGTAAGGCTGAGATGTCAGATATGTTGTTAAGTCTTTCTACTGCCATGTTGATCCCTTCATTGCTGCAGTGAAAGTTTTTGTCTAGGAAGTTATCTAAATGTAAAGTGTCTGAATGTGTTTTTGCTTCATGGTGTTCTGATATGTTTCGACACTGCTCTTCTTCCATCTATAGCATTTGTTGATAGTGTGTGGTTTGTTTTAATGCCTCTTGGTCAGGTGTTGGTCTATGTAGGTAGGCTGTGATTTTGCTGTGGTCTGATAGTGGTGTTAAGGGGCTGACTGTGAAAGCTCTGAGAGATTCAGGGCTAAGGTCTGTGATAAAATAATCTCTCTCTCTCTCTCTTAAGTCCAGAGACCATTCACCTTCATCCTCTCACTGGTAACCAGAGCCGGACAGTAACGGAGTACATTTACTTGAGTACAGTACTTATCTGTATGAAATATATATCTATACTATCTGTACTTTACTCAAGTAAGGAAGCTGTGTACTCTGTCCGCCTCTGCCCATTTTACAAATATGGTTTATTGCATCTGTACCTGAGCTACAAAGGCACCCAATAATAATAATAATAATAATAATAATAATAACAATAATAATCTCATTATTATTTAATAATGATAATGAAAATAACAAACCTTATCTTATTATCTGGACCTGTGATCATGATATGGTGGCTGAGGTCTGGATATTTGTGTACATATGATCCTTCTTGTGTAGGTTCTTCTATTCATACATGATGTGTATTTATCAGAGATGGGGGACTCCAGGGCCCCGTTTCCCGATAACGATGGATCCACGCTCGTACGATCCATCGTACGATGGATCTCACGCAGCATCGTTAATTTTAGGGGAGCGTTTCCCGAAACTCATCTTAACATGAACGCGCGTGCTCTGCTCTTACGACGTCGTAGGATTGTAGCTGTCTACTGACACGGTGCTGAAATGGGCTCCGTAGGAGGGGGAGACGCAGGAATGTTGTTGGATTAAAGTATATTTTGTGGCAGCAAAAAAATATCTCCCCATCAAGGCCAACAGCAGAGTAGCCTACGAAAAGAATAGACTAATATGAATGCTACAAATATTAAAACACAATTGATTTGGTCTAGGCCGACATATGCTATAGGCCTATCAGTCCTAATCCCGAACGCACCGTGCGTACATTGTTTCACGGCATTTTCTCCCCTGAAATAATTCCATATTACAAAAATAAAGAATAGCATGTGTCTGTGTGACAACTAGGCCTATAGCATTTATTTTAATGTGCTGATTTCTGAAACATGCTTTGCGCCGCAAAGAGGGCAGACTTTCTCTGATTCCTGCATTCCGTTTCATTCATTCATTCATTCAGTGATTGACGCGCCGCGCACTCTCTAGAAACTTTGGTGTCAACATTAAAAATGCAACGTTCCATTCATTCATTATCATTCAAACGCAGAGGCATTGACATGGCTATTGCTGTTGCTGGTCTAGATCGATTCCTGCCCATATTGTTGGGCAGGGGGTATGATGGTGCGGGCAATGTAAGCGGGAATGGCACGCATCGCAGCACAGTTTCCCGCAGCAGTCTACGTACAGAAAACCACTCTCTCAACTTGGCGATTGTGCACTCCACTAAGGTCAGGGAGTTCGTAACTGTCTAGACACGGTCCAATAAATAGTGAACTTCATCACAGCCTCACCGACGCGCCTACAGTGCTTTATGTCAAACAATCGCAACAAAAAACGCCTGCAGAAATTATCCGACACCCGCTGGTTTCAGCATGATTCATATACAGTATGTCTTCTGTCATTGATCAATATGAGGACATTTTAACCACGATGGTTGAATTAAAATCAGAGGGAGACAGCAAGTGCCGCTCGCAAGCGACCTCCCACACGAGCAACGGAATCATTTGATTTTATTATATGCCTTGTGACGTGGCGTTTCATCGGTACATTTATTTTTGGAATTTTAAATTGCTGCAATAAATTATATTTGTGTTGACTTCTAACATGTCTCTGTCTTTGCTGTTTAAATCTAACAGTAGTCTACGAGTAATATATAGGCTATGCGGGAACCACTGTTTTTGGGGTATTGCGAAATAGCGCCAGCTGGATATTCAGTGGTATTGGATGACGTGTTTTAATAAAACACATCCAATACACGGAATGTCCAGCTGGTGACTCCACTGAGGCTATAGTAACGATGCATCCTAGTGCTTAACGAGTACCCCTGTAGGCGTCGTTAGCTACGAGGGTTTTAACGACGTCGTTACGTAACGATGCTTTCGGGAAACGGTCCGAAAATTCTGTGATGATCGTACGACGGTGTTAACGACGTCGTTAGGCTAACGATGCTTTCGGGAAACGGGGCCCAGTCCAGTGACTTGACTCCAGTCAGACTCCAGTCGCCAGATTGAGGACGTGTTCAACAGTGATTAAAGACTTGACTTGGACTTGTATCCAGGACTTGAGACTTGACTCAAGTCTCTTGCATGCAATGACTCGACAAGTCACTGCTGTCTTAGTTAATATGTAAATTATCAAAAATATATATTTTTTGTCGATTGTATGTTTCCTGTTGCATGTGGGCGAACCTGGCAACCTGTGATCTCTACCAAGTGACGCACGCGCACCGTAACTCTAGCGGTAGAGTGGCCGGCCGGCTGGAGCTTCCAAGTTGGAAGGTGTTCGTACGAGTCCTACTGCTCCTATAAGGCAGAAGTGCCGAGAGCTTACTGTCTAAATGATATCGTCCACAACACAAGCTCTCAATAGTGTTCTGAATGGGGACACACTCCTCCGGCGGGAGTCCGCATAAGGCAACAATCCCTTTCTCCTCCATGTCGCGGTTCAATCTGGACTTCAGAGTCAAAGCCACAGCTCCCTCCTTTCCCCCAAGTCCTTCTCCTCCATGGCCGCAGCGTGGACACTTCAACCTGCACTGAATGCATGCGCGCTCCCGCGGCCGTGGATACAATTATTATAGGGGGTTAGCATTCTCTCTCTCTCTCTCTCTCTCTCTCTCTCTCTCTCTCTCTCTCTCTCTCTCTCTCTCTCTCTCTCTCTCTCTCTCTCTCTCTCTCTCTCTCTCTCTCTCTCTCTCTCTCTCTCCCAAACATTTTAACTTTTGAGTGGTCATTGGGGAATTATGGAGCACATTGGCACATCCTCTCTCAGGGGATTGTTAATGAAACAGGGATGTTTTTTTTATAAAGTCCAACTACCGGAGTTGTGTTTGTTAAGCATATTATGCCAGGCATTATTCTTCACTGGTTGGAAGGTTCTAATAAAGAAATGGAATACCAGTAATCATTGGTCTTCGATTTAATTAATTATAGTGACTGGCATGTATATTGATAACCCAATGGAATTGACTTTGCATGAATTTGGTAATTTAAATATGTAGTTTATCATGTTGATTGCCATGTTAAGTTGGCGAAACTTACAGTAGCTTCACATGTAGTGAACTACTTTTGCTGTGTTTGTGTAACTTAGCTTGCTACATTTGGCTGGTGGGAGCGTCTGTGTAGTGAAGCTTCATTCATGGCAGAGTAACTGATAGCTTAGCTCACTACATCTTCAAAGTAGCTTGCCCAACACTGGTTTTCATCATGTTGACGTTTGAGGCCTAATTACATTTTTTCTATATTTCTCTGACACATGCACACACACTCCACTATCCCAAATGCACACACGCACACACACACACACACACACACACACACACACACACACACACACACACACACACACACAGGGTGAGGCCTCTTTGAAGTATTGGACATATAAGTCATACTTCAAGTTCATTCTTAGTTCAACTTCATTCTTTGATGCACTGTATTTTGCAACATATTAAAATATTTGCTGCAAATAAAAGTCCATCACTTTAAGAAGGTTGTCCACCAGCTTATTTTATTTCTATGATTTGACTTGCTTGACCTAAGATATGACTTGACTTGTCTTGACTCGACTCTCACAAAAATGACTCGGACTTGCTTGAGACTCGAAGGTGAAGACTTGGGACTTGCTTGAGACTTGCACATGTGTGACTTACTCCCATCTCTGATTGCATTTACAGAACCTCAGGACTCTGAAACAACCTTCTGAATGCTCTGACCTGCTTGTAGAAACTGTAAAATAAAAAGCGTGTAGAATATGCTACAAAGCCTGTAGAAATGACAGCTTTCTCAGGTTGGACGGGGAAGTTTGGGCATGGAAAACAGGGCAAACATATTCAACTTTAGGAATCGTTCTT
This sequence comes from Micromesistius poutassou, assembly GCF_964030765.1. Lineage (NCBI taxonomy): Eukaryota > Metazoa > Chordata > Actinopteri > Gadiformes > Gadidae > Micromesistius > Micromesistius poutassou. The sequence continues at coordinate 7,960,665 of NC_140294.1, forward strand.
CATTTCAAAGATCTCCAACATGGACTTCAGATATGGCCATGATGCTCTGGAGGTGAGAGAGAGTGTAGTGGAGTCAAAAGTACATTATTTGTATTCCAAATGTAGTGGGGTTAGAGTCATACATTTCTAAAAAAATGTTTAGTCAAGGAAAGAGACAGATACTCGAAAAATGTACTCAAGTAAATGTACTTTGTTACTGTCCACCCCTGCCCCAAGGCCATTTCTGCCACAGTCATTATTTGAGATCATCCCAGTGATACCACCAACCCATCCCCCATGTCTTGTTGATTGTTCAGAAAGTGACTCTGAACCAATCCCAGCAGTCCATGATATTTCCGCTGCGTATAAATTGTGTGTAGATAAAGGAACTACTTCAACATTACTGTGTGTCTTTTCACAACCAGGCCGACCACAGACACCGTCAGACCAGCTTCTTCCTCTACAGTAAGATGCTTTATTTCCTTTACTTCTTCTTTTATCGCTTATGAACCTGACCTTCATCTCTACAGCACAGGTACTGAGAACTATCACATAATATAAATGAATAAAAACATGTAGGTACTCTCAGCTAAAACACCAGGAAGGATTTGGATTTTATTTTCTACCTGCAGGTGTGTTTAAATATCTCAACGTGAGAGGAGAGGAGAAACTATGAAAATGTCTTCAGCAGTGAGAGTATTTCTAGCTCTCCTTCTGTCACTACCAGGTTGGTACTTTGACATTCTGAACAATTAGTTGAACTATTTCAATGAGTAACAAGCAAACAGCTGGACTCTGCAGAGGGTGAAACCACAGCATGTTGTAAATAGAGATATTAAATAATCCACCTCTAGAACACTGTGGTTAGGATGATCAAAACGCACAAAGAAAATGGTAATGTTAAATATTCCACTTAAATACCATGATAAATATCCTGTCTTTGTTTTCATCCATCCATCCCCAATTTGTAGATCTTTATGTAGATAATGATAGTTGGGGTGTTGCTACATTTGAGTGTTGCAGATGCATTTGAGAGGAAAATACAGACTTGACAGACGGCCATTTCCTGCTGGCTCTGTCACTTCCTTTTGCATGTTAACCTTGAACCCACAGTTCAGTGGTCTCATGTATCTGTGGTTTCCAGTTGCACACAACAGCCTCCTTATCTTTATGTATCTTGTTATATTTCCTCAGTTGAACCTCTGTGTAGTTCATTCTCAATGAGATGTGTTTTTCTGTTTTACAGCACTAAAGGGTAATCGTGACTGGGCAGTGAGATACACAACTAGTAATGTCTGCGCTTTAAGGGGATCAACGGTTAACATCAGCTGTGCGTATGAATACCCTTACAAACTACAGTACCGCTCTGCCCCGGTAGAAAGACTGTGGTTTACTGTAGAGGCAAACCAACCTAATGGACTGCTAGGTGATACAGCCTATGCAGGTCGTGTTGAACACAGCTGTGAAGAGATCAACTGCAGCTCGTCCAGCTGTAAAGGAAAGTGTACCCTGATAATCAAAGACCTGAGAAACACTGACTCTGCTTGGTACAAGTTTAGGTTCATAACAAACCAGACAGGATTTACTGGTCCAACTGGAGTGGAGTTATCAGTGATAGGTATACTCTGATGACTTATAAGACTACCCAACATTGTGTGTGTGTGTGCGTGCGTGCGTGTGAAAGTCTGTAATCTTAACCATTATGAATAACAGTTTTTCTCTTGGACCCAGATCTGCAGGTCTCATATATCAAACCATATCTGGAATGTTCCAGTGGTCACACGTGTGAACTAGCTGGTAACCCTAACTACATCTGGTACAAGAACGGACGGCATATCAGTGAAGGAGTGAAGGGTTTAAATATAAACCCTACCTACTCTGACAGCTATTCCTGCGCTGTTAAAGGATACGAACGCCTCCATTCCCCTTTAGTGTGTAAGTCGACTCCACACTGACATGAGGGCAGATGTTATGGAGCTTTTTGTAATAACTACGTAATAACTATGTGTGTAGTATATATATTTATACATATATACATATATATAACATGTAGTTATTACAAAATACATACATATATATATATATAAAATGTTACACCAAGAGCAATTGTTGGCATTATATCCTTTATGTGTTATGAATGGACAAAGTGTGTGTGAGCAGCCAGTAGAAAGATACTTCACACACTGGAAAGTCATTAGAGAAACATATCTTCTGTCACATTGTGGTGGAGGGAATAGTTTCTTTATCAGACCTTACGTAGTGAAATCTACTGTAGGAAGACAATCAATTACATAATATATAAGAGGACCCTTATTAAGAATACATATTAGAGAAATAGTAACACTTGACAATATGGGTACATTAATTTACTGTTGATTCAGTGAATTCAGTAATAAGCATTAATATATATTAGCATAGGAGTTAGGGTTCGTGGGTAAAGGTTAGAGTTAGGGTTAAGTCTAGCCATATTAACTAATGTATAAATCAATACCTTAGTTAACATGAACACCATTAGTCAATTATTACTAGACCATTAGTGAACTGGTTATTCACTGTAAGATAAAGTTAATGACTGCTTTAATTAATGTTAATATTTAACTGATATGCTTCCACTACATAAGCCTTCTAGGCCACTAAGATCCTCTGAGACCAATCTGTTAATTATCCCCAGAGTCAACACGAAGCATGGGGAAGCAGGATTTAGTTACTATGCAACAAATAGCTGGAATAAACTCCCTGAGGATTTAAGACTTGCCCCAACTCTGACAGCTTTTAAAACAAGACTGAAGACTTTTATGTTTGCTTTAGCTTTCTGCTAAATCCTAAATATTTATTATTTTAACTTTGCCTTTATTTTCTCACTTTCTAAAATGCATTTATTTTAACTCTGCCTTTCTAAAATGTTTTTTAAACTTTGCCTTTATTTTCTATCTATTTTACTTTTTACTTAACTATTGTTTTCTTTTATTGTATGACAATGTTTATATGTGAAGCACTCTGAGTCTGCCTTGTGTATGAAAAGTGCTATATAAATAAAGTTGCCTTGCCTTGCCTTGCCTTGCCTTAATGAATGGTTAATTAATTAACCCTTGTGAAGTGATATTGAAGGAATAAGGAGAAACTACAGCTTCTATTATAGTATATATTTTTTGTTTCTACTATTGTAGTTTCTACTCTGGTATTTTCTCATTGAACTATACCAGATAGTTATTCTCAAAGTAAACACTAAGACTACAAATTCACCATATTAGTGCTTGAAGAACTCTAATGGTGCTATTCCTTTCTCAGGTGTCTTAGGATACAGTTGTAACGAAGTGTCCTACACCACCAGAACCATGTGTGTTCTGCAAGGAACATCAGTGGACATCTCCTGCACATACAGAAAGTATGTATCAACTAGTGCTGGGCCGTTAACGGCGTTAACGTGCTGCGTTAACGCGAGACTCTTATCGCGCGATAAGAAAATTATCGCCGTTAATCTATTCTCAAAGTTGGGTCTGGGACCCAGTGGCGGACCGTGCATTTCACACCTATTCCTTCACTGGTGTCCTACATAAACTAATCCACCTCTTAATGCCATCATTATTAGGTCGACTGACTCGATTTCCTTCTCATACACTTACGTGTTTAATTTGCGTGTGTTTAGACAGATGGGCGCGCACACACACGCGCACCAAGCATCACCCGCATTCATTCATTCTATTAAATACTCACTCGCGGTAAAACTATGTTTTCTCACGATCAAATACTCATCAATCCTAAAAGTAATGGGCTTGTACACGATGTCTGGGTCAAGAACATATGTGTTTGCTGTACGGTGTTTGCAGATGCATTGATTTAAAAGTACAACTTACCGCTGTATCAGCTGTTCTTTCCCAAATCATTTAACCAATCATTTACCCTAAAACTAGATTTTGTTTTGGAAGCCTGGAATATACTTTGCTCGAATGTATTATTGTTATTATTTTAACGCATGGCATAGCCTACTATACTTCATTCATGTTCATTCATGCAGCCCTATGGAAAAAAAATGTTTCCACAATCCACACGCTATTTCTATGCAGTTTCACACGTATGAATAATCTTTGACATCATAATATTTAACATGCAAGTGCAGTGGTGCCTGGTTGCTGCTGGGGAAAATCAGCTTTGCGCCGGGTGCAAACTAGCAACGACACATGCGTCGGTGTAGAAAGTCAATTGCGCCGGGCGCGTATGCAAATTAGCCATGTGCGCCAAACAGAAGAAGGGCCCTACCCTTCTTCTGTTTGGCGCACATGGCTAATTTGCATACGCGCACGGGACTGTCGGAATGGGAACATGTCGGACTGGCAGCATTACGGGGGCGCGATTACGGGATGGCGGAGTTACATTTCAAAATCGCGTTCATGTAAAAATAAATAAATAAGAAAAGCGGAATCAATTTGTGGCGCTCGTTGTTCAATCTGTGGCGCAGCGCCACACATTGGCCTATGTGTGGGAAACACTGACAGGCATTCCCAGCAATACAATTTGCAGTGCTCCTCGGAGGCTGTGAGCCAAGGGTACCGCTCGTAGTTGCTGACTTGAAAGTGGCGGACAAACCCGGACTTTTCTCGTTAGCAGGCCATATTGTACAGAAGAGGCGATCTAGTTTGTCACCAGAAAATGTGAACAAGCTCGTCTGTCTGAGTGACTGGTGGAAGAAGGAGAAGTAGAGGTTGGACTGATTGACTCAAGCCATGTCACAAAGTTACTGAACAGTTCTTTATGACCTCTCATGTAGGCCTACAGTTGTTCAATTAATGTCATATTATCCCAGAAATGGGGGTTGTTCAAATTGCCTGTACTGGTTAAATTGCCTACTGGTTATTTTGTGTTTATCTGAATAAACAATTACATAAACACATACATTTTACTGAACATTATTTCATATTTCATTACCAATAACTTTATCAAGCAGTTTTTGATGCATTTTCCAAACAGGAGATGGGCTTCTGGTCTAATGGACCAGCTGGCCTGAGAAACCCGTTCTCAAGGACTTACTTCTGGTCATTATTTAAGTAGCGCACACATATTTTGAATGCCTTCATCAGAATTCAAATGAGCCATTTTAATCTAGATTAATCTAGATTAACTCCAAGATTGCAGTGAGATTAATCTAGATTAAAAAAATTCATCTATGCCCAGCACTAGTATCAACCTATATATCAGATAAATACTGGTATATATGGAGAGATAATCAACAGCCCAGGGACCTCATAACAGACTCTGAATATAAAGGCCGTGCTCAGTACCCTGACGAAAGGAGACGCTCCACTCTGAGAATCACTGACCTCAAAGTCACAGATTCAGCAGAGTACCGCTTCAAGTTCAAAGCATATAACTATGAATGGAAAGGTGATTTACATGGTACAACTCTGACCGTCACAGGTAATACTTTATATATAGTCGGCCAATAATACTAATAATATTAAACAGTTAGGACTACAGTGGTTTAATTATATACTATATATTACTTATTCAGGCCTGAGCGTGGACGTGACCCCTGTTGCCACGGTGACAGAGGGCCAGAGAGTGACACTGAGCTGTATCACCAGTTGTCCTCTGACTGGTCCACCCTCCTACATCTGGTACAAGAACAACGTTTACCTGTTGGAGGAACCAAATAACCATTGATCCATTGATGTGTATATTACATCCCACTTAATCTGTTTCCGATTGGCCCAGTGTACCTGTGACTGCAATAACACTGTTGAGCCAGAGGTGGTGACTGCAGTCTGATGTTTGTCTTTGGTGACTCTTTAATGAAAAGGGCAATGATACTAGCCTGACATGTTTGCTAATACTTTTGTGATACATTTAACTAACACTTGTTATCAACACACCTGCCACCAGATGCTCCAAAGACCCCCTCAGTGAGCGTGAGTCCCTCTGGTGAGATAGAGGAGGGCAGCTCAGTGACTCTGAGCTGCAGCAGTGATGCCAACCCAGCAGCTAACTTCTCCTGGTTCAAGGTTACTACAGATGATTCCTCCAGAGTGACGGGCCTGGGTCAACAGGTCGTCTTTGATCACATCCAGTCTTCAAACACTGGACAATATCTCTGTGAAGCTAAGAATGCGAGAGGGACAGCATCAGAATCCATCTCCATCGATGTGAAGTGTGAGTAAAACACACAATACAGAGAAATTATCTAAACCTCGTCTACATGAATCATCCCAAAGGGCAAACATCACTCTCTGCTATTTTTTGATATGAGAATACTGTTTAAAATGCTAAAAGTTTAACATCATATGGAGCAGTTCTCTCATATTTAAGATATTTATTCATCATGTATTCAATTCAAAAGCTCTCAAAGCTTTTATTGTCAATATCGTTAATACTAATCCACATTATGTTTCAACATGTTTTTACAATGACCTCCAGATGGGCCTAAAAACACATCTGTGTATTCAAGTCCCTCTGGTGAGATAGAGGAGGGCAGCTCAGTGACTCTGAGCTGCAGCAGTGATGCCAACCCAGCAGCTGACTTCACCTGGTTCAAGGACCGTGAAGACTCAGTGGGACAATCAGGACAGAACTACACCATCGCTCATATCTCATCCCAGCATGGAGGAAACTATTACTGCAGAGCGCATAATGGAATCGGACGTCATAATTCCACCTTGTTGTCCATTTATGTGACAGGTAATCGTTCATCTGATAGACCAACACCTTTGATGTATCAAAGGGTCAGGTTTAAGGACTTGAGCACACAGTCTAATACTGGCCTATGGATGTTGCAGGTTCCTCACCATCACCACACACACTAGTTGCTGTAGGAACCGCTGCGGCCTTACTATCCCCCATAGCCCTCCTCGTCTTCCTCTGGATGAGGTATATTCTCTCTCTCCCTTCATTTTTTGACATGGATTTCTCCTGCTGCTTCTTCATCTGTCTGTTCTCTTTCCCAGGAGAAAGAAGGCGTCCAGAAAAGCCCCTGGGCTGGGAGGACGGCCAGAGACCGAGGAGGGGGTGAGACACAGGAAGTCATTTAACTAACCCATGATGGAACTAACACACAGTGGAAATACCCCGAGGCAACGCCCCAAACCACATGTGAAACGTGACTTCTTTCTTTAGCGAGTGGTCTTATCTGTTGCTCTGTCAATATGCAAATATAAGAGATGATGCCCAATGAAGAAATGCTGTTGGAGGTGAAAGGAAAAACCCTCAATTTAGTGGTTGAGTGGTGGATCCACGGTCCTACCCCAGCGACGGTAGCCAGCTCTGGGTCAAGGCCAACCGGCATGAAGCCTTTTAAAAGGCTTTTCTAATGGACCTTTCTGTCTCTCCCTCTCTCCCTGTCAGTCTCTTCCTGTTCCTGTGTATGACAACGTCTTAGCTGGGACCAATCGCTTGGCTCCTTCAGCACAGAGTGAACCAATAGAACAGCAGGATGACCTTCACTATGCCAGCGTCCACATCCGCCGATTGGCTGGCTCCAATGTCCAATCAGATCGGTCGGAGGAGGAGGTCCTTTACTCTACTGTCAACGTTCAAAGAGCCAAGGCTGTCCCTGAATGAGCTTCTCATGATATCAGAAGAGAAAAAGAGTCAATATTCTGAACTCCTAATTTTTCACCTGCTTTAGAAATGTTATCGTTTGTTTCTCATGCCAATAAAGCTTTTTTGAATTGAATTGAGTTGAAGAGAGAGAGATCTGTATTCCACTTGTCTGGATCAAAGGTTGCTGTGTAGACTCACAGCACTCCCTCCATCACACACACACACACACACACACACACACACACACACACACACACACACACACACACACACTCACACACACACACACACTCACACACACACACACACACACACACACACACACACACACACACACACACACACACACACTCACTCACTCACTCACTCACTCACTCACTCACTCACTCACTCACTCACTCACTCACTCACGCCTGCTACTGAAATGGCTGAACCAAATGTGAAATGCGGACCCTTATCTACGTGTGAATGGGAGGTAAGAACTGCAGTTTCCGTTGACATTATTTTGATATTTATCCTCACCAGACGGTTACTATTGGCTGCTCTGAAGTATATTATGCTTGCAGATTAGTTTATCTTCAGAAACGACGAAAATTGTATGAATTGACTTCCAGCTGCTCGTACAGCAGGTAGATTTGTCTACGTTTTAGTCTGCATTTCACTCTACTTAGTCATACTTAGTATTTCACAAGGTGCTAGGTGAGGGTAACATAAGCTGCTTTCACATATGGACGTGCATCCATCTGTTCTCCGTCTATTCTACGGACGTGCCGTATATGTGAATGACATATCCTGACGTTGGACCTCCTGAAAAAATACTACCCCCGAGGTAGTATTTTCTCCGGAGGAAATGCTAATTACCTTCCATGTGAATGAGCAGTAGAATGTCGGCATTTCTCACTTCACGTTAGTGGGCGTGTTGATGACGCTTTCAAGCGTCACTACGGCGGGAACACGCCCTATGGCGGGAACAAAAAACACGCCAGAAGCAGGCTGCATATGTAGGAGAGGCAAGGAGACATACGACTCAAAACGAGAATGGCCTGGAAAGACCAAGAGGTTTTTCAGCTGCTTAATTTGAGGGCCGACAGTGCGGTGATCGCACACATGAAGGGCACTGCGAAAGACGCAGGTGCTTCTTCGCCACACGACCGTGTGGTGAAGAAGCTTTTGCTGAAATGGGAGTTGTGAAGGGAAGGACACAACTCATCACGAAATTAAAATCCCTCAAAAAGCAGTTCACCACCGTGGTAGACCACAACAAAAAAAGTGTGAACGACCGCAAAACCTGCCAGTAGCAGGACTTGTGTGAGACGATCTGGGGGGGCTGGCACTCCACAAGGCCGCTACGAGCCACTGGCAGCATGCAAGTGGCAGCCCTCTCAGATTCCCCGTCGGAGAGCATGGAGACCGTCATGCCGTCACCGTCCAGCTCAGAGACGTCTTCTGTCCCGGACACTCTCACGCCGAACCCGGTGATAAGAAACACGGCTGAGGAACGGTTCAGTTCAGAGGCAGCTGCTGTCGCCGCCCTTGAGTAAAAGGACAAAGAGGCGCTGGGTCAGCGGCTGAAGCCACCCAGCAGTTGGCAGAACTGGACCGCAGGACGGAGGACAGGGAACGTCTGAGGGTCCTAGAGAACCGGGAGCGGGATGACCGCACACGGCAAGAGACGCGGGAGGACCGGGACAGACAGGCGGCCCGACCGGACCGACGGCTCTCGGACCTCGACTCCGTGCCGGAGCGAGCGCTGCACGGGCTGTCAGCCCCGCAGCCCCATGGTGCACAGAGCCCCCCCCGACTGAAGCGTGGAGGCCAGAGCCCCAGATAGCATCCCCCGCCCCCCCCCCGGCCCGGTACACTGCCCACGCACCGGGGGGGCCCGAGCCCCATCAACACCAAGACGGACGGGATGGGGATGGTCCTACGTGGACCTCGGAGCCTCCGCGGTTCAGGGCCTGTGCCCCAGAACAGACGCTTGAGCACACTTTACACTTTCACTGCTTCATCTGCTGACTGTTTGTGTTCATTGTTATTATTATTTGGTGTGATTTTCACGTGTGATTTATTTCAACTTGACACTTTGTTTATTCATATGCACTTTCATTTGTTAAAAAGGTGTGATTATTTTGTGGTATTAAGCGTGTAATAAAATTATTTCATAATATTTTATGATGGTTTATTTGTTTCCCAGTATCATTTGCTTCATTTAGAAGACAGTTTTGTTCATTTTTGAATTGTAAAATAAATAAAATAATTGTTTGAAGATGCAGGTTTTTTAAATGATTGAAAGCGTGGAGTCGAGCTGACCTTGCCTGCTGTACCCACGGCCCAAAATAAAGAACAGACGAGACAATATCCTCGATTCAAAGTCAAGTGTGAGTCAGTGTGAATGACCCTCACGGTCAAACCTCCTGATCCACAAATGTGGAGAAAAGACGGAGGACATGTGTGAAAGCAGCTTCTGTCTCTCTCTCTCTCCCTCTCTGTCTGTTTATCTGTCTGTCTGTCTGTCTGTCTCTCTCTCTCTCTTGTTGTCTCTCTCTATCTTTTTCTGTGGCTGTGTCTCTCACTCTCTCACACACACACACACACACACACACACACGCTTCACGCTCTGTTTCTACTGGTTGAAGAGAAGTGACTCATTTAACACATTAGGTTTCAATCTATTGCAACATTACCTAACGTTGTTTTCTCTATAGTAAGATTGATAAGCGTTACACAGACACACTTCACAATATCACATCATTATAATAAACCAATAACCTAAAGATAGAGTGGGTTTAGAGAAAGATTCAGGGATCCTCAGCGCAGAAGAATGAAGTTCTGGGAAGTGCTTGGAAGTCCAGACAGCCAATCACAGCCTCGGCTACCTCACAGGAACCGCCTCCTCTCTGTGACAGCCAATCACAGCCTCGAATACCTCAGCGAAGGTTTCTTCACACACACACACACACACACACACACACACACACACACACACACACACACACACACACACACACACACACACACAGTTACGTTCACTACGTCACGGGTGTTCAACAGCAACGTAAAGCAGGTGAGGTGAAAGTGGGAGGTCCGCTCACCTGATTGAAGCGCGGGCCCGTCGAGAGTCGAACCAGTAAAATCCCAAAGGGGCGTGTTTGAATCTCGTGCACGGGCACGTTGACTACGGGCACGCGCTATAAACGGGAGCTAGCGCTGGTCTCAGCGCGTTGTCTCGTCAGGAGAGACGCGCCACCGGTAAGCTGCTGTTTGTGTCCATTGAGCCGCGGTTTAAGTTGGTCTGTCTGGTCACACTCTGTATCCCTGGAAATGTTTGGAGTTGGGGCGTCTTCGCTGTCACACGAGAATACGTCCTGTTTGCGGTGCAGGCTGGGTAATGTAGTTCATCGCACTTTAATTAACACTAATTAATGTTTAATGTGCAATGTGGCTTGTGTGTGGTAGTGCAATGTTTAATGTATATTTAGTGTTTAATGTGCAATGTTGCTTGTGCGGGGAATTGTTGCATATTCAGTTTAAACACTAATTATTTTATACTATATTATATATTATACTATTATTATAACACTAAATACTGACTACTGACTATTATTTATATTTGTTTATTATTCAGAATTGATAGTATATTATGTATGTGGCTATCAATATTGTTGTTTACACCGTAGCCTTTCTATTCTACAGGTTTATAACCTGTTATTTGTGGACTAAAACAACTGCATAAGGAAAATCAAACAAAGCAAATAAAAAACCACAAAGAGTTAAAACAACGTGTCTCCTTCTGGCGCCCCGTTCGGTGGGGAGAATCTTAAAGAACACACACACACACACACACACACACACACACACACACACACACACACACACGGGGCGTGTGTCCGTGGGGGCGGGGCCAGGAGAGGACGTGATGTTCGGGAATCGAAACTTAAGGTTGACAGAAACCCGACGAGGAGGAAGCAGTTCTCTCCCTCAGGAGAACAACACAACACGTTTTGCGACACACACAGTCTGACCGACAGCAACCGCAACGAGGTGAGTAAAACAACACAACCTCCGCGCCTCTCTCCCCGCGGTGTGACCCCGTACGGACCGGCCCTACAGCGGGTTATGATGTGAACTAGGGGAGCGCTAGGATCGGACAGGCAGCCTGTCAGGCAAACTCACACGCTGACTCCTCACCCTCACCCTCACCCTAACCCTAAACCTAACCGTAACCCTATCCGCGAAACGGACCCGTGTCGGGGTCCACCTGCACGCCGCGTTGGAGCCGCTACGGAGGCAGATCGCGGACCCTCTCGCCCGCAGCTGCAGCCCGTCGACGGACGCGCAGCGGGTATGAAAGGCGTTGGCCTTGCGTGGGACGCTCCCGAAGTGCATTGTGGGGCCGTCCGTCAAGTTTAACTTTTCAGGCAGCGACGGATCCGTCACCCAATCAGATCGCGTTATGCAAATATACGCACGTGCTCTGTCTTCTTTCAGCTAAGCTTTCTGTAACATTTTTGTAACCAGAATGCGCTTTCTCTAGACATCACACGGTCATATTAAACATGTAGTCATATTGGACATGTAGTCATATTAGACATGCAGTCATATTAATCATGCAGTCATATTAATCATGCAGCCATATTAATCATGTAGTCATATTAATCATGCAGTCATATTACACTGTTCTATTCTTTTTGAGTGAAGTGGGGCACTAAAGGTCCCATGCTACTTTACGGATGCCTTTATATCGGTGTTAGTGGCCCCTAATACAGTATTTGAAGACTCATTCCCGAAATTCATCCTTGGTGCAGAGTTACAGCCACTACGGGCCAGTCCCACAATGAGCTCTCCACAAACGTTCCTGTAGCTTTAAAGGCTAATGAGGAGGAGAGAGGCGGGTCTTTAATGAAAAGGTTGCAATCCCTTCAAATTACCCTAAAAATGATTTGGCCAGAGGATGATGTAGATATGGTCATCTATCCAGTTTCTAAAGCCGATAGTCTTTTTAGGTCATTAAAATTATCAATAGTTTGATCAATATGATCAAGTTATATCGTTATGTCTTTCAGCCGTATCGCCCAGGCCTACGTTAGGCTCTGTTAGGTTTCTGCATAAACCAGAGGGAACGTTCTCTAAATGTTAGTTCTTGGTTTGGTTCTAACTAACCTTCAGATAAGGCTAACGTTATCTATACGTTCTGCGTTAGCTGGGAGAAACCGTGGCACTTATTGAAAGTGCCGATGTGAAACGCCATTATGAGTAGGCTGGCTTCAAACAATCAATTTAAAATCAACCTGCCTTTTGAATTTACCGATATCGATTAATAAAATCTAATGATTAATCTTTTAATGTACGCTGTTGCACATTGGCTGCTCGTGCACACACTCAGTTTAGCCTCACAAGCAGCTCTCTCCTTATTTATTTACACTGGCTGCCTGGTTCAAATTTAAAGTTGTTTATACTGAATATATGTATACATGGTTCATATATGGGATTGGTTAACCTATTCAAGGTTATCTCTATTATGGCTGGGTATTCCCTACAACCTCACGACGTGATACGTATCACGACGATGCGCATCGCGATACACGTTGATTTTGAATAATGACCATGTCCTACACAGAATTTACTACAACAGCTGTTCTTCATTATTCTCTATGGATGGCACAACTTAAAACACTCACAAATCAGGCCCAGAGAGTAAAAAGTAAAAAAAAAAAATCGAATCCCAGAGTTATTAATATATGCTTCCATTCTTAAACGTAAAATGGCATTTTCTGTTGTCTCTTATGCTTTTAGATTTTTGATGCAACAATAATATTCTGGTTTCACATGACTTTAAGTGCACTTCTATTGGCTGTAGGAATGTCCACCTGACGTACCAGTTATTTTATAAATAAAAAACATTAAATACAGAAAACAGTTTTAACAAACTTCAAAGTGTCCTTGTACTGGCAGCTAAGGCTTCACATGTTTTCAGATTTTTGTGCAGAAACAACAGTGGATGACCGTGCTCAGGTTTCAGAGCACTTCTCTGAGCTGTAACTATATCTCCAGCGGTGGAGAACACCCTCTCTGTGGCTTCACTTGTACCTGGGATACAGAGGGTATTTCTAGCTAAGTTAGACAGTAAGGCAGCCTGGTGCTCCCTCCACCAACTGAGTGGATCCCCAGTAACAGACAATGGCTTTTTGTTTTGCTGTATCGATGCGCGCATCAGCAAGGAGTACGTCACGATATATTGCCATATCGATTTTCTTTTAGCACAGCCCTACTCTCTATCCCAGGGTGCGGCTCAGGTCTGTTCAGATTTTGTCATGTCCTTTCATTACATTCCTTGTTACAGTACTTACATTACATTCCTTGTTACAGTACTACAGTACTTACATGACCAACAGGCTGACAGGCTGTTGGTCATGTTTGATAAAAAAGTACATGAAGTGCTTTGGGGTCAATTCTTAATGTAAACATTAATATTTTTAATGATGCACCAGGTTAGGCAAGGCAACTTTATTTATATAGCACTTTTCATACACAAGGCAGACTCAAAGTGCTTCACATATTAACATTGTCATACAATAAAAAGAAAATAATAGATAGTAAAATAAAATAAAAAGAGTAAAATAAATAGAAATAAAGGCTAAAGTTAAAAAAGAATTTTAGAAAGTGCAAGCGTATAGCATACAAAGCAGCAATGAGCTGCAATTTATTATAAAAATCCGCCATCAAATAGCTTAACCTCACGCCTCACGCCCAAGTCAATTTTAGAGAATAAATGACTGTCGAACTGTTTTGTTTGCCCTCTCATTTGGGTGCTAACGCGTCTTCACTCAGATGAGGTGGAAACTTGCCAGTAGCAGCTACTTCCTGTTTACATTGTTTGCTGTCAATGATTGGCTTTAAATTATCTAAACGTCATTAAATGCGACACTGGTACAATTTACACACTACTAGTAACGTTAAAACTTAAGTTATGGTGGTGCAACCAAAATTTAGAACACCTTTATTAGTTTGAAACTAGCTACGTCGAGCGTAGGGTTTAGGCGAGCTTTACACCCAAACTTATGATCGGCTTTACGTTCTGCTGGTGCAACCGACAGCAGGTCTCAAACCCTTCAAAGTTAATTCAGGTTAGAGGGTTCCTTGTACAATTTACAGCATTAGTTCTATAAGAATTTATAAAACGGGTGGCTTAAGCGATCTGATTGGTTCCCAACTGTTGTATATTGAGCGTATACGGAAGGAAGCCCTGCCCCTGGATAAATGAAGAGATTTTAAATCATAGGAAAAGCTGCCGCAAGGTAGAGCGACTGTGGAAAGCATCGAAGCTTGAGGTTCACAGGCTACACCTCAAGGATCTGAGATTAGCATTAAACAATGCACTAAAGACAGCAAGAACTGCTTATTTCGCTCAACTTATCTCTATTAATAAGAGAAATCCCAAGTTTCTGTTTAAGACCATTAGCTCTATTACATCCCCTACTGTCCCCATTGCCCCGGTCTCCTCTATGACGGATTGTAATGTTTTTGCCAGTTTTATGGTAAACAAAATCAATGACATCAGGGCCAATTTTTCTTTTACTGTTCCAAATCCTTGCACTATTCAGCCTCCCCGGTGTAACTGGTCCCTGTTTTCTTTGGTCTCACTGCCAGACATCAGTGCGATCTTTGCCACCATGGCTCTGTCCTCTAGCCCTCTGGACATACTCCCGACATCACTGTTCCTTAAAACTTTTGGCTCCACTGGCTCCTGCATTGTAGAGATTATAAATCAATCTCTCCAAACTGGTGTTGTTCCAGATTCCTTTAAACAAGCAGCAGTGGAACCTAAATTAAAGAAACCAAACCTGGATCCTACTGATTAAAAAAATTATAGGCCCATTTCAAAGCTCCCTTTTCTGGCCAAAATTATGGAAAAGGTAGTAGCTAAACAATTAATTGCCTTCATTGATGCAAACTCTATCTTTGACACCTTCCAATCAGGTTTCAGGAAAAAACACTCCACCGAGACAGCCTTAATCAGAGTTTCAAGTGATGTCCTGATGGCAGCAGACTCTGGTCAATATACAGTCCTGGTATTGTTAGATCTTACCTCTGCATTTGACACGGTGGACCATAAAGTCTTATTAAACAGACTCAGAGACACTTTTGGGATCACAGGTACTGTTTTAAATTGGTTCAGGTCTTATCTGACCGACAGGAGTTTTTTGGTCCATGTCAACCAGTTATCATCTGACCTGACAGGGCTAGCCTGTGGGGTCCCACAGGGATCAGTACTTGGCCCTTTTCTTTTCTTGCTTTATATGACCCCTCTTGGACAGATTATCAGTGAGTTCAGTGATGTCTCTTATCATCTATATGCTGATGATGTGCAGCTCTACTGCTCTTTTAAGCAGAATGAGCTACACAAACTAGACGATTTAACTGCCTGTTTGACGGCCATCAAAAAATGGCTAAATGACAACCTTCTTCAACTTAATTCTGCCAAAACTGAAACACTGATTATTGCCCCAGATAGTGCCATCCCCCCTATAAAGCAGCACCTAGGTCAGTTAGGATTCATTTTAAGATTTTAGTACTTGTTTTTAGAGCCCTCCATGAACAAGCTCCCTCGTACATCACTGAGCTGCTGAGACCCTATTCCCCAATACGTTCACTAAGGTCATCAGACCAGAAACTCTTGATGGTCCCTCGCACCCGTTTTAAAACACGAGGTGACTGCTCTTTCCAGGCCTGTGCCCCTCGCCTTTGGAATGCTCTACCATCGACCTTGCACAGTATAGAGTCCACTGAAGGTTTTAAGAAAGAACTTAAAACCTATCTTTTTAGACAGGCTTTCAACTGATGTCGACATTGTGGGGCCTCTGTAAAGTTTTCCTGAATTTGCGCTGTTATGTTTTGTTTTTTTTTTGTTTTTTTTTCTGATCTCTGTACTGTACTCTCTTGTGATCTCTGTACTGTATTTTATTGCATTCTATCCTTGTTGTAAAGCACTTTGTGATTTTATCTATGAAAAGTGCTATATAAATTAAACTTACTTACTTACTTACTAAAATATATAACGTATAAAGCACTTGCATTTGAACAAGTTCAAACTGTTATTTTACTATTGTTATCCATGTTTTCTAGGAATGGCCTCTGCTACTTCCTGGTCTGAAGAGGACTTCTCCTGTTCCATCTGTCTGGATGTGTTCAACAGCCCAGTCTCCACACCATGTGGACACAACTTCTGTAGAACCTGTATTACAACGTTCTGGGATGACCAAGTCCAGTACAAATGTCCTGTTTGCAACGAGCTGTTCCACACAAGACCTGATCTACGGGTTAATACCCTCTTATCAGGGATGGTTGATCGGTTTAGAAGTTCTGCACCAGTCAAAGAGCAGCCTTGTGTTGAACCAGCAGAAGTTCCCTGTGACGTCTGTACTGAGACCCAGCTGAAGGCCGTGAAGTCCTGCCTGACGTGTTTTACCTCTTACTGCCACACCCACCTGGAGCCTCATCAGAGAGTCGCAGGCCTGAAGAAACATCAGCTGGTCGAGCCTATGGACCGTCTGGAGGACAGGGTGTGTAAGAAACACGACCGACTCCTGGAGCTCTTCTGCCAGACTGAACAGGTGTGTGTGTGTCTGTTGTGCACAGTGACGGACCACAAGTCCCATCCTGTTGTACCTCTAAAGGAGGAATATGAAGTGAAGACGGCCCAGCTGGGGAAGATAGAGGCTGAAGTTCAGCAGATGATCCAGGAGAGACAACTAAAGATTAAGGACATCAGAGACACAATGGGACGTAGCAAAGCAGACGCAGACAAAGAGATAGCCGATGGCGTGCAGGTCCTCACCGCTCTGAAGCGCTCTGTTGAAAAGTGCCAGGATGATCACAACCAAACGGTTAAAGAGAAACTGAAATCCACAGAGACAGAAGCTGAAGGCCTCATCAAAGAGCTGGAGCAGGAAATAGAAGATCTGACCAATAGAAGATCAGAGGTGAAGCAGCTATCACACACTGAAGACCACCTCCACCTCCTCCAGACCTTCAAATCCCTGAAGGATCCTCCACCCACCAGGGACTGGACGACGGTGGAGGTCCGTCCTCCGTCATACGTTGGGACCTTGAGGAGAGCCCTGGATCAGGTGGAGGAGACACTGAACATGGAGATGGGGAAGGTGCCTGTCCCTAAACCAGATGTAAAGAAGTGTAAGTGTTTGTTTAGTTTGATTCATCTTAGGGTTGTCCAATGATCCAGAATGTCTCCGGTATGATACTGTGCCACACCGCCCATACCGCTGTTCGGTCATATTCTTTTTGAAGAGCAATTGAACCCAAAATTGATGCCATTTTATCACTGTTACTAAAACAAGACCAATCATCTCGAGAACATGAATGAAATCCTATGTTTTTTGTCTCCCCAAAACACGATGTGATCGTTCCACTCTGCTCCGAACACAGGTGGTGTTCTTGAACACCATGTTCTTGAATGTCTTCCCAATCAGGATCTTCATATTGAACCTCTTCTTGGCTTTCCTCTGCTTGTAGCCTCACCAGTCTCTCCCCCTACTAACCTCGTGAGGAGATCCCAGGATCAGCTGGAGGAGACACTGAACATGGAGATGGAGAAGCTGGCTGACCTGAGATCAGCTTTAAACAAGTGTAAGTATCTGATTAGTTTGATTTAGGGCTGTCAAATGTACATTCAATATTCTTAAAATATAAAGATTTATTTTACAGAACAAAATGAAACATGTCAAATGTTTTTCCCTGAAGACAATGTTGTGAGTGTTGCAGTGTAAAGTGAGGTTGAAAACATGATAAAGCTACATAGCTTAAAGGGACACTGTAGGAATTACTCCCATCTCGTGGTAAAATGATATAGTGCATTCAAACGAATAGTGCTCGCTTTTTAAAATGGACGTTGCAACCTGGTTGCAACTACGGTAGGCGGTATGTGCCAAGAAGCTATGATAACATGTCATCCAATACTACCTCATCGAGTTTTCTTTTGGGTGATGATGAGGTACGCTATTTCAAACAAACTTCAAACTGCATTGAACCATTAGTGTGAGCATGTATGAGTAATTACTCCTCGAGCAAGATAGTGAATTATGTTGCCATGTTTATAATGTTTTTATTGGTAACATTACTATGTCATAGTCTAACCCAGCGGTTCTCAAAGTGTGGGGCGCGCCCCACTGGTGGGGAACAGAGACGTGACAGGTGGGGCGCGACAAACGGGAGGAAATTTCACTGAAAACTCCACATTTCTTATGGTAGGAGTGAAAGCTTGACAGTAGGGCTGGGCGATATGGACCACAAGTCATATCTCGTATTTCCAAGCAGAATGTCGCTATAAGATATATACATGCTATAAAATAAGTGCTGTCGCCGCGCTCCAACTCGTCATTCTACATCGGGGGCGCCGCGTCGCTGTGCTCGTTAACCTGCCTGTAGGCCAGGGTGGCTAAACATTTTAAAATTAGTCAGTCAAAAACAGTCGGAGCAAGATGTGGCAAATACATGTTTCGCTCTGAAGGGGATTTTAAAAAGTGACGCGAGCGGAAGAGCGGAGGCTGGGGGGGAGCGTGTGTGAGCCAGAGGCAGAGCGCGACGGAGAGAGAGGTGAGCAGAGCAGAGTCCTGCACGGCTCTCATGTTGCAAACCCGCACCCGTCCTTATACCCGCACAACTTAAAACCACATCCGACCTGAATATCAGATCCAGCACCGGAGAAGTCTCGCTCTCTTGCTGCGCGGGATGCACTGAGCAGGGGTGGCGAGGATAAATCTGTCAATCTGAGCGATATTGGGAAACGAACGACCGTGCTTCTCGCCACCACGATCACACACCGACAGAGTCGTCTTTAGGTGTTGTAACCGAGCAGCAGCTTCGTCCCGATGCCTCGTCACTGGAGTCCTCCCCGTCCCATAGCGTGTCCGCTGACACTCCAGCTCTCTTCTCGGCCGGGGGGGCGCTGCTCGCATATTTTGTAGGCGTGTCACTAATAATGATTTTTTTTTTATTTGAAATAGGCCTACATTTGAACATTTTAAGCTTGCAGCTTTGCAGCCACTCATGCAGGTATAGGTCTCATGAGTTCAATTGCTCACCTGTCTTGCCAAATGCATTGCTCGTCTTTTTTTTTTTTTTAACAGATTGCAAAGTGGCACTTTTATTTTCTCTTTTTCTGAACTTGGTACAAGTCATGACACAGCTGCACTTTTATTTTCTCTTGTTGTTGAACTTGCTGTTATTTGACGTTATTGAGTTAGAATTTAGATACAACATGATGTAACTTGATGTTACTTCAATAAATGTGGAGATGTTAAGCTTGGCGTATTTCGTTAGCGTTGTGTTGGGGCGATGGGGGCAGGTGGGGCTTGAACATCCCCCCTTGTCCAAAGTGGGGGGTGACCGAAAAAGTTTGAGAACCACTGGTCTAACCTATAGCATCAGTTAACAACTTGACACACAACGAACACACTTAATTTTTACTAGTGCTTATATAACGCATGAACTATGTATAATGATAATTAGTAGTAATTAATAAGTAGTGATACATTCCTTATTTGTTTATTTTTACGATGTGCGTGCGTTGTCAGATCATCATCATTACGTGATTGAAGGGTAGGGAGAGGACAGAGGCAGTGGATCGGTGGGAGGTAGTAGGCAAGAAATGCAACCCTTACTCAATCAAACAGAGCCTATGCTGCTATCCACCAACGAGGCTGTTTAGGCTTTTAACTATACGTGTTCTACTGTTGATAATAATAATAATTCATGAAATTTATATAGCGCTTTTCAGTGACCCAAAGACTCTTACATTGTGGAAGACATAAAAAATACGAAAAGGGTGATGACAGTCAGGGGGACAAGGGCAGGGGCAGGGATGAAGGTGGTTATGGGTAGGGGAGGTCGTAGGCTTGGGAAAAGAGATAGGTTTTTAGAGTGGATTTGAATGTGGGAAGTGAGGGAGAGTCGTGGACAGGTTGGGGAAGAGAGTTCCATAGTTGGGGGCTGCCCTGGAGAAGGCTCTGTCACTGAATGTGTTCAGTTTGGAGGGTGGTACGGTTAGAGTGAGAGTGGAGGAGGATCGGAGGGAGTCGGGAGGGGCGATGGGGGATGAGGAGGTCAGACAGGTAGGGCGGGGCCAGGTGGAGAGCTTTGAAAGTCAGCAGGAGTATTTTGAAACTGATACGTTGTTTGATGGGGAGCCAGTGGAGAGTGTGGAGAACGGTAGTGATGTGCTCACGGGACCGGGTGTGAGTGAGGAGGCGAGCAGCAGAGTTTTGGACCATTTGGAGTCTATGGAGGGAATGAGAGGTGATGCCAGTGAGGAGGCAGTCGTCAAGACGGGAGGAGATGGAGGCGTGGATAAGGGATTCAGCAGCGGGGGGGGAGAGGCAGTGTCTGATTTTGGCGATGCGGCGGAGGTGAAAGTAGGAGGTCTTGACAATGGAGCTGACATGGGGATCGAAGGAGAGGGTGGGGTCCAGGATAACACCAAGATTGCGTGCCAGGGGGGAGGGCGTGATGGTCGAGGCGTCAATAGTGAGTGAGATGGGTCCAGTTTTATTTAGAGTGGATTTGGTGTCTGTTTTGTCGCTGTTAAGTTTGAGAAAGTTCTGGGTCAGCCATGTTTTTATTGTAGAGATGCAGGTTTCGATGTGGGTGAGGGGAGGGTTTTGGGTGGTTTTGGTACTGATGTAGATCTGAGTGTCATCTCTGTAACAGTGGAAGTCGAGATTGAGTTTGCAGATGATGTGACCAAGGGGGAAGAGGTAGCAGATGAAAAGAAGGGGGCCAAGGACTGAGCCCTGAGGGACCCCCTGCGTGACAGGAGAGAGGGTGGATGTGTGGCCAGAGAGGGAGACGAACTGTTGCCTGTCGGTGAGGTAGGAGGTGAGCCAGTCGAGTGCGGTGCCCTCAACACCCTGTTGGCGCAGCCTTTTGAGGAGGATGGAATGGTGTACAGTATCAAAGGCTGCGCTGAGGTCTAGGAAAAGCAGGATGTTGAGGGCACCGCAGTCTGCAGAGGTGAGGAGATCATTGATTACTTTGACAAGGGCACTTTCGGTGCTGTGAAGTGGGCGGAAGCCAGACTGGAGGGGTTCATAGAGGTTGTTTGACTGGAGGGGTTCATAGAGGTTGTTTGACTGGAGGGGTTCATAGAGGTTGTTTGACTGGAGGGGTTCATAGAGGTTGTTTGACTGGAGGCGTTTGTAGAGGTTGTTTGACTGGAGGTGGGTGTGGAGTTGGACGCCGATAATGCATTCCAGAGTTTTGGAGAGGAACGGCAGGTTGGAGATGGGGCGGTAGTTGGAGAGGTTGGCTGGATCAAGGGTGGGCTTTTTGAGGATGGGGTGATGGAGGCAAGTTTGTAGACAGAGGGAACATGACCAAGGGATAGGGACTGATTGAAGAGGGTGGTGAGGTGGGGGATGAGGACAGGGAGGCAAGCCTTGGTTAGAGTCGTTGGGAAGGGGTCGAGAGAGCAGGTGGTTGTCTTGGACGCAGTGATGATGTCCAAAATGTGGGAGGAGTCAACAGGGGAGAAGGCAGTGAGAAGGGAAGGGTGGGTGGTCAGGGAGGGGAGGGGGGGGGGGGGGGATGGTGGGACCTCAGGATGTCACCTCAGGAGACTGACACCACCACCTCAGGAGACTGACACCACCACCTCAGGAGACTGACACCACCACCTCAGGAGACTGACGCCAGACACAGACACAAGACAGACTTAACATGAATGTACTTTACACGTTTACTTTCGTAAACGTGGCGGTCGGCTTGTCCGTGTGGATGTTGAAGTCACCGGTAAGTAGGAGGCAGGAAGAGAGAGAGGACGCAATGGTGAGGAGTTCAGACAGTTCAGAGAGAAAAGATGGGTGTGGCTTCAGAGGACGGTAGATTAGAACAGTGGTGATAGAGTTGGGGAGGGAGAAGGCAAGGTGTTCAAAGGATGAGATAGATGGGAGGTTGAGGTTCAGTTCAGTGATGGACAGGGATTGTTTATGAAGAATGCCAATGCCTCCCCCTCGGCCAGAGAGGCGGGGTTTGGCGATGTAACTGTAATTGGAAGGAGTGGCTTGATTGAGAGCGTAGAAGTCCAGGGGCTGTTGCCATGTTTCACAGAGGAGGAGCAGATCCATGTTATTGTCCAGTAGCAGTTCAGATATAACGGGTGATTTGTTGGAGAGGGAGCGACAGTGTGGATGTGTATTGGAACCTTTCAAAGTCGAATATCTTGAAAAGTATGTAGACTATAGCTTAGATACTACAGAGGATTAATCAGCTCATCATGATGAACGTTTTGATGTATAATATGTGTATGTCGTGTAAATATTGCGGGAGTAGATTCAGTGTATACATTTTTCATTGTTTTGACTGGGACAACCACTCACACACACATGGGATTTACATTTACGTTTAACTTAAAACATCTTATAAACAATATGCATTACTATTTCTAAAGCTATAGCACACTAGTCCACTATAGTAGCTATCATCTGATATGATTTAGTCTTTCTATGTTCATTTTTGTAGAGAAGATGAACGTGAAACAGGAAGAACAGTACTAGTGATGAAGATGAGGATGAAGACCAGTTCAGTAGCAGTAGTAGTAGGTGATGGACAGGGATTGTTTATGAAGAACGGCAACGCCTCCCCCTCGGCCAGAGAGGCGGGGTTTGGCGATGTAACTGTAATTGGAAGGAGTGGCTTGATTGAGAGCGTAGAAGTCCAGGGGCTGTTGCCATGTTTCACAGAGGAGGAGCAGATCCATGTTATTGTCCAGTAGCAGTTCAGATATAACGGGTGATTTGTTGGAGAGGGAGCGACAGTTCAGCAGTGCGAGGGAGATGGATGGGGGGGCAGGGGAGGGGGAACGGAGGTTAGTGAGGTTGGCAGTACGGCAGGTGGGGGTGACGGGGGGGCGAGAGTTAGTCCAGAGTGAGGGGATGGGTGAGCCATGGGGGAGGTGTTGGTTGCGAGAGGGGCCAGAACCTGGATGGATGTAGCGGCGTCGGCGGAGGATTCCGGCTGTGCTGGCTGCAGGGGCAGCAGCAGCAGAGAGACGATGGTTATTGTTGAGGCGGTGAAGGTCAGCGGCGGTGTAGCTGAGTGGGCCAGAAGTTGGTGGAGTAGAGGAGAGAGTCCTAAGAGTCTGGAGTAGCAGGAGTGATAATCCAAGGTGGAGACGAGACATGACGGCGGATGAAAGAAGGCCGGGTAGTATATTGGTGGTGGCTAGTAGCTGATTGGCTAGAAGCAGGGAGGCAGTGAGTTGTGTGTTGTTGTGTAAGACTTGCGTGGATTTCTGACTAAAACTTTGCGGACGCCAAAATCTGGAAAGCTGATGCTCACAAAAAAATCTGGATGTATCAATCCTTGCGTAAGCACGATTTCACACAGATTCTCTTTGTACATCCCAATTAACGTGAAATTGAGTGCACATGCACGAGCCCGTCTCTCCAACCATTTCCATCTCCACCCGTCTCCTCCCTCATTTAATATGCTAATTCGTATAAATAAACCTGCAGTAGTGCGCTCGTTAGGAGAAAGGAGAAAATGGAGAAAGGAAGAAAAAATAACTTTAGTGAATGCGAGGTGGAGGTGCTGATTTCTGAGGTAGAGGCCAGAAATAAGATCTTGTTTGGCTCTCTTTCCTCCGGAATCAGCACCAAAAGCAAAAAACTGGCGTGGGAAAACGTTGCCGGGTCGATCAATGAGGTTGGGGCCGAAAGCCGAACTGTGGCTGACATTTAAAAAAGTGGTCGGACAACGTCCACTATTGTAGTCCACTATTGTAGTCCACTATTGTAGTCCACTATTGTAGTCCATTGTTGTAGTCCATGAGGGAGAGAGAGAGGCCGTTTCTCAATTTGCGTTCTTGTCTGTACTTGTGTACTTTGCGTTCTCGTGAAACGTCATCAGTCGTAGCCCAAGTACTGTTCCAATTCCAAGTACACATCAAGTCAAGTACAGTCGTAAAACCCGTGTGTGTTCTCGATGCGTTCTTAAACTGGCCGTTCCACCGAGGACGCATCGGAGGTGACTTGTGTGGACTTGGACCGTTAAATATCCCAGGATGCATTTCGCATTACCATGTTTTAAAATATTAGTATGTAAGCTATAATAATAGGCTATATATAGGAACATTTGACATATATAAGAAAAATGTAGGCCTATTCATTCAAAATATTGACATACTATTTTAAAATTAAAGAGGCTGGGGTTTTGTTTAATATAATTTGTTTTTATTGTATAAGTCGCTGATAGAGGAAACCCATCACAACGGCAACGAAAATCTTGGTCGGATCCATCCGATCGTGTGTGTGTGTGTGTGTGTGTGTGTGTGTGTGTGTGTGGGTGTTCTAATCTGTGTCATTTCTCGCTCATTCGTTATTATTATTATATCAATAGTCTACTCTCCAACTACATAGCCAGTTAGGCACGCGCATCTGTACCCTACATATAAAAAGTTGTGTGAATAGCTTATACACACGATAAGCATATCTTTTCATTTATATTCATTCAAAATATTGACATACTATTTTAAAATGAAAGAGGCTGGGGTTTAGTTTTATATAATTAGTTTAAATTGTTCAGCAGTATATGCCTACATGAGGCCGTAAAGCAGTTAACAGAGCTGAGGTGATGACGTCATCGAGACCGCTGCTGTTCCAATTGTAGGTGCGTACTCGCGTCCTCGGAAGTCTGTACTTGGAAGTCCGGACTGATTAAATATTATTGAAGATACAAATGTGTAGATTTGTTTAATAGTTTGAATGATGGTAAACGGTTGAATTTTGACCAAGTTATGATGGCTTAAGTGGATGAAGTGTTGAAGAGTGTGTGTGTGTGTGTGTGTGTGTGTGTGTGTGTGTGTGTGTGTCCTCGGATTTAGCATCCTAGCATATCTAAGATGTCAATGCTTCCAGCAGTACTAGTGATGATGATGAGGATGAAGATGAAGATGCAGAAGGGTTCAGTAGCTCATCATGTCTTGTTCTCCGTCAGATGCCTGTGAACTCACACTGGACCCAAACACAGCCCACAGACGACTCTCTCTGTCTGAGGACAACAGAAAGGTGACGCGGGTCAGAGAGGACCAGTCGTATCCGGATCACCCAGAGAGATTTGACTACTGGGAGTAGGTGTTGTGTAGAGAGGCTCTGACTGGCCGCTGTTACTGGGAGGTAGAGAGGAAAGGATGGGTTGATATAGCAGTGACATACAGAGGAATCACAAGGAGAGGAGGGCGTGATGACAGCCTGCTTGGAGAGAACAACGAGTCCTGGAGGCTTGATTGTTATGATGATCGTTACTCTGTCCGGTACAACGGTAGAGAGACAGACATACGTCTCCCCCCCGCTGGCTCTACCAGAGTAGGAGTGTATCTGGACCGGCCCTGCTGGCACTCTGTCCTTCTACAGAGTGTCCCCAGGTGGAGGAGGGTCTCAGACACACTGACACACATCCACACCTTCAGGACCTCCTTCACCCAGGAGGACCTCCTCCCTGGGTTTGGGTTCTGGAACGGGGCCTCAGCGTCTCTGTGTGAGTTATAGTCTCTCTCTCTCTCTCTCCCTCTCTCTCTCTCTCTCTCTCTCTCTCCTCTCTCTCTCTCTCCTCTCTCTCTCATCTCTCCTCTCTCTCCTCTCTCTCTCTCTCTCTCTCTCTCTCTCTCTCTGTGTGTGTGTAGGAAAAAAAAAAAGGACGGGCACACACACACACACACACACACACACACACACATACACATACACACACACACTGCTTTTGCGTCAGTGTCTCTAGGGCAGTTATAGTCTCTGTCTCGCTCTCTTTCTCTCGCATCTTTCCCTCCCTCTCCCCCTCCCCCCCGTATCCCTCTCCTCCTCCCCCCGTCTCCCTCTCCCCCTCCTCCCCTCTCCTCTCCCTTTGAAATGTATATTAAATACCTGTACACATGTTTTTTATGCAACTATATATTTGTAATTTTCAGACATAAACATGTTTGTTCTATGGACTATGATATCATCATTGTTGTCCTAATCAGATTTTATATTTCATTCATAATAACCAAGAGGTCTATGGGGATAATGCTGCATGTTGTAACTGACTTTAAACTGAATCTTGATTCCTTTTGTTCTGTTGGGAACCAAACGGCCGCAGATGCTCAGTTATTAAAGATACGTGCACACCTGTTTATGATTAGTAATGTCTGCAGCTTCTATTGTTTCAGTCCTTGTGTTTATTGTGTACATGTAAGGGACCATTTTTCTGTTGTATTTGTTCATGAAGCATAATGATAATAAACAACTCAGTGGATCAACTGAATGTTCTCGTGTGTTCAGCCCATCATCATTCTCCTTTTATTACTAAATAATGCTTACATAAGTGCCTTAATAATAATAATATATTAATCAGAAATTATAAATAAAACAACAAATGTTTTTAGTCTCTCTCTCTCTATCTCTCTCTCTCACTCTCTCTCTCTCTCCCCCTCCTCCCCACCTTCTCCCTCTGCCCCCCCCTCACACACCTCACCACGGTAACATCCCCCCACCCCCCCCCACGGCATGTCGGACTGGCGGCATGTAACCGGGATATTTGGCACAGAGAAGACGGTGGGCGACATCTGGAGTTGACCAAAGGTTAGTGTGATATACCGTGCTCAAACAAACAGCTTCAACAACATGTTTTCTGGAACTCATATACTACGTTTACTTGTTGGGAAAACACCACAACATGTCTCCTTTAAGGATGGACTACTGCCACACCGGTCACATGACCGTTCAACAGGTAGCTCTCATGCGCATGCGACTGATTGGCGACTACTGTTGTTATCACGTGACACGCTGCGCGGATCAGATCGTGTTTATCTTATATCCGATATCCGATCCAGCGTACTGGGCCAACATCGGACCGACGCCGTGGATCGCATCGGGACGTCCCTGGTATCATCTATAGTTGTACGTGAGCGCTGTAAACAAGTGTTTCATGTTTTTTACAACTGCTTTTGTTTTGTGTTGCGGATTTTAGCCAGAGATGGATTCCTACAGCACACAGTCAGTGGCTGGTCCAAACGGTGGATTCATCCTCCTCAGCCAAACGTCAGCAGCACGGTGGGCAGAGACAGAGAGAGGCACAGCCAGCCTGCTCCCAGTACAACAACCACACGGGACCACACAGCTCCAACAACACTCAGGACCCCAGAATACACTGATGTCACATACTCTGCAAGTAGGATAAAGGCTGCCTGTGGAGATGACGTTAACATGACT
>NC_140295.1:0-18041 GCF_964030765.1 Micromesistius poutassou
GTGCTCCTCTCCATCGGGGCATTGACCCTCAACACTGTGGAGGACTTCAGGAGCTTCGCCATCTATGGCAAAACGTACATGGAGTGGGTGGAGATCATCTCCATTGTGTTCTTCACCGTAGAGTACGTCCTCCGCTTCGCCACCACCTGTCAACGTGAAGAGTTTTTGGGGAGCACCCTCAACTTTCTGGACTTTGTGGCGGGCATGCCTTACTTTGTGCTCATCGTGTTTGAGGCTTACAGTGACATGGAGCAAGAAGAAGAAGAAGAGTTCAGGACCGTCGCCAAGGTCTCCAGGCTCGGCCGGGTCGTCAACATAGTGAAACTCATGCGTGTCTTTTGCATCCTGAAGCTGGCTCGCCATTCCACCGGGATGCGGGCGTTTGGCTTCACCCTGCGCCAATGCTACCAGCAGGTCTGCTGCCTTCTCCTCTTCATCGCCATGGGCATCTTCACCTTCTCCGCTCTGCTGCATTCTGTCGAGCGAAACACACCGAACACCCCGTTCAGCAGCATCCTTGATGCGTGGTGGTGGGCCGCAGTGAGTACTTCTGGAGCTGAATCCTTTAGCCGCTCAAATGAAGTTCAGATGGCAACACATGTCTTGTAGGGCCACCGATGAAATGTTGAAGGATCACATGCATGTGGTGTGTGCTGTTCACACTGATCCGAAATTCTTTTCATGAGCGTTTTGAACAGAACACATCATATGGAACCTAACCCTTTTCAAACCCGATTCGGCCCACTTCCATGTGGCTTATTCTAATTAGGTTAATAAGCGTTCGGAAGATGTTTATTAATAAGTTAAGTAGTTTATAAAACTTCTCACACACACACACACACACACACGCACACACACACACACTGTAACAATAGTGTGGCGTGGCAGCAAAGCACAATATTTTCTTCCATTACATTTAATGTAGTCAAATCCAATCCGATTTGACTAATGGTTTCCATAAGTTGCAGGAAACAAAAAACGAGATTTGCTTTGGAAATGGTAGAGCAAGTGTAAGTCTAAAGTAACTCTGTCTGTATCAATTACAGAGTTGGTTGAGGGTAAGTTCCAGGTGTCTCTTTAAGGGACATGCATCTTTTATTTTGAAGCTCTATTGACCATGTCTGCTGGCTCTTTCCTCCTTCAGGTGAGCATTTCAACAGTGGGCTACGGTGACGTGGTTCCAGTGTCCATCCTGGGACGCTTTGTGGCCTTTGCCTGCATCTCCTTTGGCATCATCCTCAATGGGATGCCCATCTCCTTCCTCTTCAACAAGTTCTCAGACTACTACGCCATCCTGAAGGCCCAGGAGTACCGCACCTTCATCAGGCGGCGCTTCAGGCTGAAGGAGCGGTTAGGACACAAAATGGCGGAATGCTTACAGGCGGAGGTGGGAGACAACGGTGGGTACGATTGCCCGACCTGAGGTGTTCACAACATGGACCTGGCGAGATTCCTCCTGCATACGCTCGACTAGAGACGTTCAACCCGAAAGGAGAGACCATATCCAAATCACGCTAACCCCTGTCGTCTTTGCATAAGCCTTGGGGTTTGGACACGCAGACTGCTTTTGGTGATTGAACATAACAAGAAAGGATATTATTATGTCTCCACAGAACCTTTCTAAGATTGCTCCTTGTGCTGATCGGATGAAACCACCAGTATTAATACAGAGCCTAGTAGACTGATATATGTTGAGGCCACACCATTATATAATCTGTGCTAGAGCTGCTGAATACAAATATTAACAGGTGATCATAGTTCAAATGTTAATCTTCTAAACATATGAAAACAATTGTAAATCATACCTTACATGAAAAAATTTAGGAGAGCTGTGTGGAAAGTCATGTGCTCAATCAGCAGACATTTGGTGACTGCACATTTCAACACAAAGAAGCTGTCTGTGGTTTGGTTCTCAGAATCTCTAGACTACGTTATTTCTTGCATCCAAAATAAATACACTACACGTGGTTGCATACTTTCTTAATTCCTTCTTTGAGCTTTGAGTATGTTAACTGCAATGCCGTATGCATATGCAAGGCCTAGCAGAAGGCCTAGCAGCTTCTCTGTTTACTTTTCCAAAGAATATATGAAAAATGTTCAGATGAACATGACCAAGCCTTGATTTTTCAAATAAGTGATGAAACAGCTTTGTTACTAGTGGATATTTAATTAGAAACATTACAAACTCCATTAATTGAGATGAGTTATTGACACTTCTTTACAAATTCAAGGTGTGTGTGTGTGTGTGTGTGTGTGTGTGTGTGTGTGTGTGTGTGTGTGTGTGTGTGTGTGTGTGTGTGTGTGTGTGTGTGTGTGTGTGTGTGTGTGTTGCATCATGTAGTTGTAGTTGTTGTTTTTGTTTTACAGCCAATGCACACAATAGTATATCTGACTTGATGTAACTTGACTAAAAAGCGGCTGCCCGGAATTATCAATTAAATAAAGACTTCAATTAGGTTGCAGGAGTGTCTGGTAACCTTGCAGAATCTAAGACGGTCTTCGGGGGCCCTTGCAGTCGTTGCTGTTAAGTGATTGGGACTCGTGACGTAGATGGGATGTAGAAACCGAACACTTTGCACGCCAAGGCAAGCAACACCCATGCAAGAGGCAGCCTGGTGTATGATATCATGTGCGGGCGTCGGTGCGAGAACCGCTAGAAGGGCGACTTTCAAAGTTATATACAGAGCAGGCTACACGCGGCCAGTGGACGCCTTTATAAACCAAAATAAGGTAAGAGTGGACTTATCGATGTCGTGTGGTTGTGTTACATGGTCGGAACACGTAGCCTATATTGTATTGAGGAGGATATAGCGCATGGATGCGCTACATGGTGATCTGCTTAATATCATATCATAATGTTCTCGTATTGGACTTTTAAGATAAATAAGCACAAACTAAATTTGTCTCTACAAAAATTGTTATAGGCTAGTTCTCATGAAAAAGAAAACAACAAACGGGGGGACAAAAATTAGTGTTGTCTCGTTTATCGCTTGAAATGGTTTTAACCATAGGCTAGCCTACATATAGGCCTAAATATGAAATAAATAAAAATATGTTGTATTGGACTATTGAGATAAATAAGCAAAAAAAAAAAGTTGTAAGGAAAAATAAATAACAATGTAGGCCTACGGGGGAATACATCAACGTTATTTCATTTATCTTAAAGACCTTAAAGGTCTTTAACGATAAATGAAACAACGTTCATACGACACCGTTTGACAAGTGTATTCTATCCTCTCTGAAAAACCGAGTTTCCACATTGGCCTGAAACAACGGGGCTCATCGGGGCGCTCACCGCGGGGCTCACCGCTGACAGCCCCGCGTGTATGTGTCCGCGGTCCGGTGCGTTTGGCCCCGCGTGTAACGGGGCTGTACCGGGGTCTGTGTCCGCGGTCCCGGTGCGTTTGGCCCCGCGTGTAACGGGGATGTAGGTGTCACCAACCGCGGTGAAGCCCCATTACACATAACACGCGGGGCTGCATGTAACGGGATCCCCGCTCATCGCTCGGCGTTAGGCGTTCAGAAGTGTGGTCCAGTTATTATGTTAATATCATGTGTATACTGTAGGCCTATATATATATTATAGCCTAAACTGTAACACTCGGGATGATACAGACGTCACTCGGGATGATACAGACTTCAAGTGCTGTTAATGACAGCACTTGATGCTGAAGTGTAAAGTTGGTTTCATTAACGGGAATGGGTTGTTCTGGTGCGCCTGACTCGAGGCTATCCGAAGACGGTAGGAAAGGGACTCATTAGCTGCATGTTCTGTGAATAATGACGGTCGTTTTAGATGTAGGCCTACGTTTTCTATGTGGATTTTAGTTGTCTCATGGGTGCAGTCGCAACGACTCTAACGAAAGCCTATCTTGTTTATGCAGAAGTCCTTCATGGCAATGTCTCTCTATTAGGCTCTTCTGTGATCCAGGCTACCTCACGCTTTTTTGATCCAGGCTACCTCACAGTGCAGGGTTGCCAACTTTTGGTTTTTGGCCGGAGTGAGACTCTGTAGAATCTTATAATGCTATGCTTACATTATAACAGGGGGGGGGGGGTGTATTATATTGTATTTGTATGTTTAAAAATAATGCAGGTATCTGACCTAACTTTTAGTCAAATCAAATTGAAGCAAAAATATAAATAAAAGGTTGAGTTTCATAGTGTTTGTGTGTGTGTGTGTGTGTGTGTGTGTGTGTGTGTGTGTGTGTGTGTGTGTGTGTGTGTGTGTGTGAACACAGAACAAGAGAATATACTTGGATGGAAAGTCATCAAAGTAAAACGTGTAGGAGGCAGTAAATACAGAGAGAGAAAGGCAGGTAATGTCAGCCAAGATGACATCATCATCGTCATTTCCGTGCACACCTCACCCCTCAGAATCTCCAAAAGCCTAGTCGTGTAACGTCTTTACCTCAAACAGAAGCCCCTGTGTGAGTCATCCTCTGGGCAAATCTTCCCCATTCTACCAGATTTGCTGAATCTTTGGACTGTTTTAAGCGACTTCTAAAAGCCCATCTTTATAGACAGCCATTTCTAGAAATTTCCATCCATGTCCTTTCTATTGGTTCTAATTTTATTAAGTTTGGTCAGTCACTCGTTTACTATTTATTAATGCACAGTGCTATATAAATAAAGCTTAATGACGTGTGTGTCAGTGAGTCTGTGTGAAACTTTGGCAGAGATGCAGCTGTAGGAAAAAAGTCTGCTTCCTGTTTCCTCTCTCTCTTTCTCTCTCTCTCACCTCTCTTTCAATATACATCTCTCTGCCTCGCTTTCTCTCGCTCGTTCTCTCTCCCTCTACGTCCCTCTCGCTCTTGCTCTGTCTCGGGGTCTGACAAGCCCAACCCATTCCGCCTAGGCCTTGACAAACATGACAACACAGTATGGCTCGTCGCCCTTCGTTTTCCATTACACCAAACCCACGCAACACCAGACTCAGCATGCAACAGTGTGACGTGGCCAGCGGCGCCGTGGCCTGTTCTGTTGGCTCCGAGGTCCTCTCCTCTTGCACTCTCCCTCCCTGACGAGTAGTGGCCCCAGTTCTGTTGGCTCCCGGTCCACTCCTCTTGCACTCTCCGTCCCTGACAAGCAGCAGGGCCCAGTCCTGCAACGTGTGGTGCCGTTTGGCTTGGCGTGAAAGAGCATGACTCAAACAGTTGCTGGACAAGGGCTTCTGTATTCCCTGTAGATCGATGGGAGACGCCTCCTGGTGCCTGGATGACCACAGTTTCTTTTTCCTGTACACCTTAAGGGGCCTACATGTCCGATTTTACATGCAGAAATCGCCAAAATGTCCACAATTTGTCATTCAACTTAATAGAAATGTGACCGTCCACGACTGTCCCTCGGGTAAAACAGCTGACTATTGTGACTATTATATTTGAAACGGGACAGTTTTTTCAGGAATAAGGAAGGAAGTGACTTTCCAACATGCTGCCGAGTGCACGAGTGTATGAAGTAGTTTAGCTGGTTTGAATTATGCTTTCACTCGGCTACGGGAGTTGTCGTTATTTGCACACACAACAACACACAGAAACACGGCACACCTGACCAACACGAACAACACTCTCACTCATGGTGTCGGACTAAATAACGAAAACAATTGTCCCAGTATCCCTTGCGGCACCTGGAACACGGCGACCACGCCCACGGTCGCCACACAGCCCCCACCTTAGGGGTCAGGCGTCCCGACGACCCCAACACCCAACCCGAGTGTCCCGAGTGTTCAGGGGGCCGGCGTCGCCGCCTCGGCCCCTGCTGGTGGCTGCCCCGTTGCCGCACAGCCTTGCTCCCTGGTTGGGAAGTACGTCTCCAGCAGCGGTCGGCAGAGGCCCTCCTCTGCCGAACCCCAGAGTCAGCAGTAGCCCGGGGGGGTGTGGTCGGGGACCACCTCCATCGGGGCCCCCACCAGGTTCTGCTGTAGGGGGGAGCTGGAGCGCCATTGGGGGACCCCATGATGATCGCAATGAGTTCTGCCCGTTCTGCCTGCGCGCTGTCTGCGGTCAAACCAAAACAAACCCGATCCCGCCTCTTGCGAACCTCGACCCTAAGTCATATCCTGCCCCTTGTAAGCCCGCCCCCCTTAAGCAGCCGGAGATTCTACTGATGACTGTGCGACACCGATCTCTGCATATCGGGCATCAAGTGTGAACAAGTGTGAACGACCCTCACGGTCGAACCTCCTGCTCCACAAATGCGGAGAAAAGACGGAGGTCATATATGAAAGTATAGTTAGTTTGTTGTTAGTAGGGGTGTAACGATACACAAAAGTCACAGATTCGGTACATACCTCGGTTTTTAAGTCACGGTTCTGTATGTTTTTCGGTACAGCAGTTTTTATTATTTTATTTTTATTAAACAATTGGATTTTGATTAGATTTATTAAATTGTATCAAACAAATGCCTTACACAAATGGAAAGACATCAAATACAATTGAGGATAAAAACACAATAAAGTCCAGGACTTATTTTCATTGTGGTCCTCAATACAAAACATCAGGACAAGACAAGACACTCTCACGTGCATGGAACCGTTAGACCCGTACCGAACGATTTTGGTATGAATGAGTGTATTGTTACACCCCTAGTTGTTAGTATATATTGTTAAGTTAGTTTGTATCTTAAGTGCAGGAGCTCGAGCAGACTGTTTAATTACTAAAGAGGTCCCTCATGAGAAGCTGTCCCAAATTCTTACACAGGTTTAAGGGATAATGAGTCTTTTTACATTCTTTACATTTATATATTATATTTACATGCAGGGCTTTGAACATTAACTATCCAGGGTTCCATTCCCTGTATCGCCCCATTGGTTCAGCAGGTTCAGTTGGAGTTGGGCCACTTGGTGACCTCACACTCAAAATAATTACTCTTCTCTTTTCTTACTCATCAATTCCTTTATATATATATTTACTTACTTTCTCTTCCCTTACTCATGAATTCATTCATTCATCATTATATATACACAATTATAATTATTATAATTAATAATAATAATTATTATTATATACATATTTTTCATAGTGAAATATTTAGTCCTGTGAAATGGTTCCATTGTTATTAACTGGTTTTGTCTGTGCCATTGCAGAGTTATCAAAGATGAAGAGGAGAAAAAGCTTAACATTTGAGGCCTTCATTCTGATGGGGGTCCTGTGCATCATGTTTCTACTCTGGAATACCCAAGCCACTCGATCCAATCTGGACGCCACGAGTACCGCCAGAACAGCCAATCCCAACCAGCTCCTCTCCAAAGCCACCATGGAATACATGAGGACGCCGGTTCGCCGCTTCTGGGACGTCTGTCACCAGAACCTGTCGGCGGCCAACATCACGGGCTTCTCCACCTTACCGGACCACCTCAAAGACTTCCTGTACTACCAGCACTGTAAATCCTTCCCCCTGCTGCTCGACCTGCCCGACAAATGCGGTGGGCCCAACGGCTCCGCTGACGTCTTCCTCCTCCTGGTCATCAAGTCGTCCCCCATGAACTACGAGCGGAGGCAGGTGCTCCGCGAGACCTGGGCCGAGGAGCGGCCACACATGGGCCTCTGGATCCGCCGGCTCTTCATCTCGGGGACGACTGGCACCGGCTTCGAGAAGCGTCGACTGAACAAGCTGCTGCAGCTGGAGCACAGGCAGCATGGTGACATCCTCCAGTGGGACTTCAAGGACTCCTTTTACAACCTGACCCTGAAGCAGGTCCTCTTCCTGGGCTGGATGGAGGAGCATTGTCCCCGGGCACACTTCCTGCTCAATGGCGACGACGACATCTTCGCCCACACGGACAACATGGTGGAGTTCCTCCGCGAGCACGACGGAGGGCGCCACCTGTTTGTCGGCACCCTCATCCAGAATGTCGGCCCCATCCGTCACCCCAACAGCAAGTACTATGTGCCCGTTCAGGTGCAGGAGTCGCAGTCCTACCCGACGTACTGCGGCGGAGGGGGCTACCTCCTGTCCGGCCACACCGCCATGGTCATCTTTAACGCGTCCAAGTCCATCGGGTTGCATCCCATCGACGACGTTTACATGGGGATGTGCTTGGCCCAGGTGGGTCTCAAACCCGTCAGCCACAGGGCCATAAGAACTGCGGGGCTCTACGTCCCCTCACAGAAGATGGACTCGCGGGACCCCTGTTTTTACCAGGACGTTCTGCTGGTGCACAGGTTTCTGCCGCATCAGATTTACATCATGTGGAACCAGGTGCGGGACCCTGCGCTGATCTGTTGGCAGAAGTGAACTGAAGTAAAATCGACTGTGCCTTAAAGCTGCTCAGTTCCTCAATAAGGACAGGGACAGGACTGGAGAGGGGGTCTTTGTGTGCCTGTGGGGAATGTATGTCTTCCATATTGGTGCAGGTTTGATGATATAACAGGGACAATAATAATAATAAATGCACTCTTTCATGACAGGTAACAGGGCTTAAAATAGAATAGATTTCAGAAGGAAATCATGCTGGTAAATGTATAATATGATGAGATCATTTTATAACCTAAACACAAAGGGAATGTTGTAATATCTATATGTCTACCAAGGTGCCTAAAGAAGTTAAAGCGAGTAATGGATCTCTAGTGGACTGTTGCTGACTGTTCACAAAAACGGAAATAATTTTCACTAGGCGGTTAAAAATTAAAGAAAGGGGAAGTTGTGTTCCTCCCAATTAATAAAGTTGAATTTATATATGCTTTTATTCTGTCTTGGTGATATTGTTTTTAATCATAATAATTATCTTACGTGTAAACTAAGATCATTAGCTTTACAGACAAAATAACTAAATAAAATGTATAAATATATCAAGCAACCTCATCACTTGTATGACATCATTTTGGATGTACCTACTGTCGCCTAAAGGCCCAGTACAGGCAACCAAAGCTTCTCCTTGGTTGTGTGTAAGGGAGAGGTTAGGCAGGGGGGGGGGGGTGTTCAGGTGATTGCAATCTGCAACCTCACCGCTACATGCTACTTAATCCTACATACTGCAACTTTAGAACCCAACCTTTAAACAAACCCCAGTCTTACCCTAGATCTAACTGTAATCCAACCTTTAAATGAATCCTTATTTTACCCTAGACCTCAACGTAAACCAACCTTTAAATCAGCCCTACCACTGCACTACCTAACACTTACCTGAAACAAAGCGCTGCAAAACTGGATCCCTAACCCAAGAACCTACTTTAAACACACAGGCCTACCCCAACCCTAAATCCAAACCTAACTCAACTCCCCGGCCCGCTTTATATCACACATTTATATCACACCTCATACCCTAATAACAGCATGTGGCAGTCAACACTCAATCCTCACTTTCAAAATGTATGAGGAGATACAGTTCACTGACCTCGATACAACAGATGTGTAAACCCAGAAGAGCACTGGCACTCACAAAGGTATATTTAGGTGCTGTTACTTGAAGATACCCAGTGGCATGATGGGAAAGGTATTAATAACCGCAGCATCATAAAAGGGCAGTATATGTGGTATATGTGTATGTATGTCTGTATGTACAGCTATCTATGGTTTACGATGGGCCACCATTTGCTATTGGTATTGAGGGTGTTGGTTTCAAAACGGATTCTGATAGTACATGGTAAGGTTAGAAGACCTGCTCAATGAGGTGACCTACATGAATATCGAACAAAAACCATGTCCATGTTTTCAAGGCTGTAGAGGGTAGGTTTAGGGAATATTCCACCCTAAGTGATTCGGTGGCATAATAAGTGGAGAAGGAATTGGATTTACGCCTCCCTCTTCAGTCGTGGTCCAGACTGTTTGTGCAGTTGTTGTTCCATTGCTGGTGGTCACCAGGGAGGCAATTTATTATCTCCTTGCCATGTCACCATAGCAACACACACATTAAGCAAGTCATTTGCTTCCTCAGACAGGTGCGGACCTTTCCCGTCAACACTGAATAAATGAATGAATAAGGAAAACAAAATAAGTGAATAGAATAGAATATAACTTTATTTGCCCCCAGGGGGGATTTGTTGTACACATTCACAGGGTCTGCGAAAACATTACAACTCAAAAGGCAATACACTGTTGATCAAAATTACTTTTATCCAAAGCGAAAATACAATAAGTACTTTGTCAGAAGAAAGAAACAACAATATATGGCTGCAGTAAAGATATTCTTAGAAACAAGTGCCATGCACTTGTTTTTTACTTGCTAGGCTTTACTTGCCAAGCGTGCTTTGATCAGATGCTACAAAATGCTATGGTAAAACTATTAAATAATTTAGGCTGCATAGAACTATTATCATAAAAATGACATTAAAATAAAGTGTCTCTTAATCCAAGTCGCTTAATCCCTGATTAATAATTATTGGTGCACTTCAGCAAATCACTTCAGCAAAAAACACTTGTTGAGAAAAGCTCCAAGCGTCCATTACCCTCCCTTTAGTTTTCTCAAACTTTTTTATAACAAAGTGAGGGACCACACGTGTCACAGCTTGATACATCACGTGTCTTTGGCCAAATGCCCACTGAAATCTCAGCTATTATTGAAGGATAAAAAAATAGATCTATATATGAAATAAATAATTAATAAATGTTTTAATTTTCTTAGAACCTTATATATGCAATACTCATATATTGTACAATGATGAGAACTCCATTAAACACTGTTTGAAACACTGATGAAAACATTTACAGGAAATGACATTTCTTTAGAATTGACTCACGTTTCCTCCTTCTGCCATGCGGTGCATCGGGTTTCACAATACCGAACAGACTACACATGCCATCGTCCTTTAAATGGACCTGTGTGTTCATAACATTTTTTTTATCACTAAAAACACACACACACACACACTAAGATTGCTTAGTGACTCTTAAACGTGGCATGTATCCTCTTAAATTATTGTTTGGTAGCCCCGGTTTAAAAAAAAACAAATGTCATCTATTTCTATTTTTCCCATATAGTCTTCTTCAGGTAACATGGTAGATGTAGCAGGAGACATAAAGGTATTGTATTATTATTATGTATTATTAATATTATTGTATTATGCGTTCGCTGATTGTCGTTGTGAGTGTTTGGACTGGCACTGGCCCTGATGGTTTGGAGAGGAGAGAAAGAGACACTGAGACCAGCTGCTCTTTGTGTTATTAATGAACGTCTTGCCATCAAAATAAATCATTTATTAACAATGCATATATATATATATATATATGAGCTTCATACCGAAACTCCATATGGTCTGCAGCCAGTTCAGGAAACAATACTTCCTGATCTTATTTTGTGCCACATACCACATACCACAGCCTCCTCCCAGAAGAGCCACAGCCCTCACTGTCTCTCTTCCTCTTAAATCCTCTCCAAACAAACAACTCTATATCTGCTGC
Source organism: Micromesistius poutassou (assembly GCF_964030765.1). Lineage (NCBI taxonomy): Eukaryota > Metazoa > Chordata > Actinopteri > Gadiformes > Gadidae > Micromesistius > Micromesistius poutassou. The sequence continues at coordinate 11,338 of NC_140295.1, forward strand.
ATCTACCACATAACCATCAGAACATTACATGGAAAAAAAAGACAATAGTGAGTTTATAGAGGTGCGTGCCTACTGCATTTACCTAGGTTTACTCATGTATGATTTGGTGCTCCATGGAAAATACCCAGTTCATATAATGTTGTTCCACTGCCTTTCTTACCTGCATAATGCCAGGTCAGAGCGCTGAATAATGAACCTCTGTCTACACCTGCTCTCTAATGAGCCCTTTAGAGGTGGCTATCTAGCTACAGGAATAGGAAACGTGCCTTACTGATGGGAAAACACTGAAAACAGCAAGTAAAAATAATAATAAAGTAGAAAATTCCGATACAGTTCCAAATTTTTTTTATACACATCTGTGCCTCTTGTAAGAATTATTTACTATGAATAAAAATAATATAACAACCGCTATGGTATGACAACACTGCCTGTAGCCGTTTCTCAATTCGCGTTCTCGTGTGTTCTCGTGTACTTGCGTTCTCGATAAACGTCATCAGTGGTAGCCCTAGCACTGTTCCAATTCCAAGTACGCGAGTACGCGCGAGTTGCTGGTTTAAACAGCCTCACCTGGCCTGTGCCAGACTAATTGTACTCTGGGGCTGGGTGAGGCTGCACAGCTGTTGCCTGTTGAGTAATCAGTGTGCCCAGGGTAAATAAGCCATCACTGCACACACCCAGGGAGAGACACCCTGCATGGCAGCATAGAGCACCATCTGTGTGTATCATTGTACCCGCACTCTTCAATAAACCGCTTTCAACACCATCATCCTGTGTCCTGGTTCCCAGTAATAGCTGCTTAGGTGGCGTGGAGCGTGAACACTGCTACAAACACATAATTAGGTAAACATGACACACAGAAGACGACGTAGTACTCTTATTATGAAGTATCACATGTCATTTTGATTTGACAACCTGCTCCTATCTAGAACGGTGTATGATGGCTCGTGCAGGCCCTTCAGTTGAGCGCGTCCTCCTGGGTGATGCGGTGGATCTGGTTGCTCAGTGAGGAGAAGCAGGGCCTGTCCTCGGGGCTGTAGGCCCAGCACTGCCTGATCAACGAGTACACCTGCAGGTAAGGGGACACGTCTAGCTGTTACATCAGGTATGTCATATCGCCATGGATATGGGTGGATAACACGACACGGACGGCCCCTCTTGAGGAGTGGAGACTTGAGGAGGAAACACAAGAGTAGCCGTGGTCCGAGAAAGTATCAGAGATAAGGCCCAAAATAGTTTTGAATGCAGGAAAACGAGGTGGGCCAGAAAATTATGTACATAAGCATCCAATCTGTTTAAATGAAATGTAAATAAAAAAATGAAAGAGCAAATAGATTAAAATAAATAAATTTAACCTCCTCCATGGTTTACCGACGGCTCAATCAACCAATAAAAAGAGTTTGCTGTTGTAAGCAAACTAACCGCCAAACCGCCAAACTTTAACCTCCCCTGGTCGGTTAAATGGGGACGTGGTGATTGGTTGCGTTTGATTGGCAGTTGACTCACCCTGGCGGGGCAGTGGGCGGGAGCCGGGAGCCTCCAGTTGTCCTTCAGTACAGCCAGCAGGTGCATGGCCATGGCCTGGCCCTGTGTGTTGCTGCTCATCCTCTGCATGTACAGCTTTAAATCACAACATAACGGGTGAGATCCAAAGCCCTCCTGTGTGCCCTCATCAACCCTTTTCACAGAGGTAGCCTCGTAAGGCTTTGCCTCTGGGAAAAGCATCTATTGCACCTAATGTGTGTTTTAGTCAGGTTGTGATTGACTAGTTCTGATTCAAAATCAGCTTCATCGCAAGGTATCTTGACGCATACAATAGATTTCTGCTGATACGTTGGCGCAGTGAAGACAATGGTATAAATACACACAAAAAAACTACTGGCAATGACCTTGCAATGACCATTACTTCACTAACTTTCCAATGCTCCTATGAAGCCATGGTCATTGGTCAATAATTAATCATAAAGTGGATGAATTCATCCTTGGAGTGTAGATCTACACTCCAAGGATGAAGTCATCCACATCCACCAGGATTAATTATTGACCAATGACAATAATTAATCATAAGGCGGATGACTTCGTCCTTGGTGTGTAGATCTTCATAACGTTCCCGGCACGTGACCGGTATGTATCACGCTGCAGTGACACGGCTGACCAGTGCTTCCTCTTCTGATTGTGCAACTTTTGATGTCACAAGTTGCTTGAACAAAGCAGACCAGTTATCTTTGTCATGTCTCACCGCATACGATGTGGGGCATGTTAAAATGACATCACATGACATTTAGGCTTGAACCGGGGGTTGAGAAATCGCACCTGAGTTGGCGACCAGGAAGCCAACTTCCTTGTCGGTGCGCCCTGTCGTTTTAGCGTGATACATATTGGTCGTGGGCCGGGAATGTTCAAGATCAAGTTCTACACATCTAGGAAGAAGTCGTTGATGATTAGTTATTCATGACATATATAGTATATATATATAAGTTCACTTCATGATTAGTTAGTCATGATATACATTAGATGTACATTAGTTCACTTCATGATTACTTATTGACAAAGTTGCGTCAGGGTTTCAGCATGGGACCCCTTACCCGTTTGGGGTTCTGGTGGCGGTTGCAGTAGGAGAAGAGCTCGTGAAGCAGAACGCCCACGCTCCACACGTCAGACTTGTGGGAGAACTTGGAGGACTCTGTGATGGACTCTGGCGCATGCCTGGAACGGAAGGGCAAAGAAGAGTTAAAAGGTGGATACTGGTGGATAAGGTACCAAGCCTAACAATTTGACTCTTGTGTATTTGTACAATAAGATAGATAAGATAAGATAGAAGATAAACTCTAAATCTGAATATGAATCTGACTGCATTGGGGTTGATGGTTATAAAATGCTTTCTTTACTTTTCAGTGCATCTGTGTTATGTTACTTTAGCAGCGTTCATCAACTTGGTAGTAAACAGTTAAGTGATAGGGTTAGGACTTTCGGTGCATTTCTATAAACACAATTGATGGATTGGATTGATTTTGAGAATAAAATAAATGCCAAACCAGAAGATGGGGCTTTCTCCCGGTTGTGTGACGCAGTAGTACTCCTTGTCATAAGGGATGATTTTGGTCAGGCCAAAATCTGCGATTTTGACCAAGGACTCACTGGCCACCAAGATGTTTCTGGCCGCAAGGTCCCGGTGCACGTAGCGCATGCTCTGAAGGTACTCCATTCCCTGGGGAGGAGAACAGGGTGGTATTCACCAGAAGAGATGCTGAGGTAGGGTCATTTGATTTGTAAAGCCCTTGATCACATTTGCATTTTCAAAGGGCTTCACACACCCAGTTATATTTACATTTCACATTTACATTTAGAGACTTTAGTAGATGCTTTTATCCAAAGCAACTTACAATAAGTACGTTTGACAGAAGAAAGAGAAACAATATATTGCTGTCGGTACAGTAAAAAGATTCAAGTGCTTAGCATTTACAATTGCTAGGTTAGAAGAAGAAGAAGCCTTTATTTGTCATTGCACAGGATAAAACGTGATCTGGCTGCGTGATTTCTGTGTGATGGACGGTTAGCTAGGGTGGTCCTGGTGACCATTAAGTTACCAGTCACTCTTGATCAGTTATTAAGTTGGCATAGTCTGTGTGGCCAGTTGCTGTTGACCCTGCATTCTGGTATTGCGAAAACAATGACTAATCTAAGCAGTTCCAAGTCATTACTGTCCGACTTTTCCAGGTCCCAGTCAGCCACACTGAATGTGACAACGAGTCTATTTATGGTACGCTACGGTTGGAATAGTGATAATCCGAGGGCTGGGTTCAAATCAGTTATGCTCAAATCTCCACAACAGTACTCACAATTAATTTTGTATGCATGTACGATGAAGACGTATGAATATAAAATGAATTATTTCAGTTCATATTGTTTCATATTGTTATCCAGTGATCTGGCTGCGTGATTTCTGTGTGATGGACTGTTAGCTAGGGTGGTTAACTCACATTGAGTTAACCAGTCACTCTTGATCAGTTATTAAGTTGGCATAGTCTGTGTGGCCAGTTGCTGTTGACACTGCGTTCTGTTATTGCGAAAACGATGAATAATCGAAGCAGTTCTCCAGTAAAGTAGGTGTAAGCATAGGTGGTACCTTGCAGATCTGCGAGGCGAAGAGCAGCATGCGTCGGAGGCCGACGGAGGAGTTCTTCTCCAGGTAGCCGATCAGACTGCCGTGGGGCATGTACTCCATCACCAGGCTCATGCTGAGACGACCTGATGGAGGCGAAGGAGCAAAATAACAGACGCGCCAGAGGAAGAACTGCTTTTTACATTTTGTTTTACCTATTGCTAAGGAAAGGTTCGAAAAAAAGTGCTTAAGCCCAATTCTACAAAAAGTTCAGATTTTTAGAAATTCTTAATTCTTAATTCTTAAACCTTATAGCGAATTGGTTTGATTATTTTACTTTGTACTGGTCTGAAGGCCAGTAGGCCTGAAGCATCTATTTAACTAATAAACATGAACCAAACATTATATATATATACATTTATATACATTAAATACATTATTTACATTTACTTTCTTGTTTTTTCAAAATTTTGTGTGTCTATGACCTTCATTTTGCCAAACTTGTAACTGTTTTATAAAAGCAATAGCTCACTTAATATAAAATATTGGCGCAGATCCCAGGACGGAGTTGCCTCCAACTACTGAAAAAACATGGAAGTTGTTCCCCCCTCCGCCCCGTTTAAATTATTTCTGAATAAATGATGTAATAAAAAATATATTAAATAGAAGCCGACTTCATGTTTGAAATAATAAAAAACAACACTTCTCAAAGGTTTTGTTTATATCCCCCCTATGCATCCTGCTCAGTGTTGCATAACCGTTGCATATAAAAACTAAGTGGGATTTTGGGAAATTAAGTTAACAGTTTGCTTGCCATTGGACTTTATAAAACGGGGGGCTTAAATCAAGCAATCTGATTAGTTCCTAACTGTTGTATAATGGGCGTATAAATGACTGCTATGACGTCCAATCAGATTGCAGAGTTCCATATCACGGCGCGTATAACTTTAACTGTTTATTTATAAAAGCAATAGCATAGTTCACAGGGGCCTAAAAATATGTCGATTGATGCAGAGGGTGGAAAGGTTGTTTTTCCGGGAGTGAGTAAGGCGATCGAGAGAGGTCCAGGACACTAACGAAAGCAATAGGCACACGGCGAGTGAACTGCTCGATAGTAGGCTAAATTGCCGGCGAAACAAGCTTAAGTCTGTGAAAGGTCGCCATCCCTCTGCTTCGCGTCGGGCCGAACAACGCCCCTTAACTGTGGTATAATGAGAACATTCGACAGCCTGTCATGAGCTATTGCTTAAATGTTCCCCAGATTCCATCTCTGTAGCATGCAAGTTGCGCTAGGAACATAGGCTAATCCGCTGACAGATGCCTTGTAAGTAATGTTGTTCAAACAAAGATAAAGGTGTGTGTGGGGCTGTGCGCACGTGTTAGGTTCCGTGTGGATGCCTTTCCAGAGACTTGGTTGGTGAAATGAGTAAACAACGTGAATTGATTTGGCGCACCTGGGGATTGGAACAAAGCCACAAAAAACCTCAAAGCCTCTCTCCCACTTCACTATGATTCATGATCCATGTATGTATATTATCTTATCGTTTAGAGAGGTTGGATAATAATAGTCGCCACAGCCTGGGCGAATGGAGAGGACTATAATGGGACACAGCTGTCAACCACCTTTGTGCTTGTGTTGGGGCCTCAGAATGCTTCAGGCCTTTATATTCTAGTTCAGTCACCGACTCCCGCTGGTCCCACTATGCGCCTGCTGACTCCACCTGTCTAGATACCTGTCTAACTACCTGCCTGTTGCCGACTCACCTGTCTCACTACCTGTCTATCTACCTGCCTGTTGCTGACTCCTTACCTGTCTCTTTACCTGTCTAACTACTTGCCTGTTGCCGAACCATCGCCTGTCAAACTTCATGCCTGTTGCCGAACCATCACCTGTCTAACTACCTGCCTAACTACCTGTCTGTTGCCGACTCCTCACCTGTCAGACTACCTGCCCCAATAACGAAACCTTTACCAGTCCAATCTACCAGCCCATCACCCGTCTCCCCTCCCTGTCACCTTTTCTGTGCCTGGCCTGTCATAGATTCTAGTGTCTTCAGTAAATTCCTTATCTTATCAAATCCTACGTCTTTGTTTCCTTTGGCTTGCGTTTGGGTCCTCCCCAGTTTGTGTCCTCCCCCATTCGGATCCTCCCGCCCGCAACAAACAACACACACACAAGGAGTGCAGAGCTCACCAGTGCTGTAGCTCACCCCCCGGTAGCGGACGATGTAGTCACAGTGCAGGACACTGAGCGTGTGGATCTCCTTGGTGAAGTCGTCCAGGAAGGAGTGCTTGCTGGGCTGAAGCTTCTTCACAGCCAGCAGCTCGCCCGTGTTGTCCCCCAGGGGGTCGTAGCGGCACAGCTCCACGCTGCCAAAGTTCCCCTAGGAGCAGGCGAGGAGAACGTTAAAGTCCCTGGTTACTGGTCATTTACTACAATTAAGGGTGGTTTCGGTGTTCACTGGGCAACGTCAAAATGATTCAAAGATAATACCAGTCATTCTGTAGATAAACGCATGGTAACAACAGCCGATATCTGTATATGACAAAATATTTAACACGGATAGGACAGTATAGAATGCTGAATAAAAACACAATGATGCTC